>NW_026610443.1:0-267870 GCF_029499605.1 Hyla sarda | reverse complement strand
CCACCCCATTCCAGTGTTAAACAAGAAAGATTCTCATTTAATCCTCCGTGGGTGAGAATTTGAGTTTGAGAATTGGAGACCAAAATGATGAGTTGCACTGACTGGTTTATGAACGTCTATTCATTTAGCGTTTTAATGACCATGTTTGCACACTGATTGGTGTAAAAAAATAAAATAAAACTAAATAATAATAATCTAGCACACCTGTGCAGGTTTGACATGACATGACAGGTAGCTGTCTTGTGGGTGGTGCTGAATCCTGTTAAATGACATGAGGGTCTCATGCCTATACACAAGGGTGTGTCATTGCTGTTGCTTGACCATGCATTGGTTTCTGTGGTCAGTGAATGATAAAAACAAAATTTACCATCCATTGATGGATGGGAAATCCGCCATGAGGCATTTGTTTTTAGAAACTGCTGCTCACAACCAATGTTGCAATGGAGTGTCTCCATCTGCTGGTGGTATTGGAAAGGCATTAGTGCTATGACAGGGTCTGAAGAAGAAGAAGAAGAAGAAGAAGAAGAAGACGGAAAAAAATATATATAAAAAGAAAAAGAGAGAGAGAGAGAGAGACTGACTTAGTGAGCGAGTGAGTGAGAGAGTGAGAGTGAGTGAGAGTGAATGAGTGAGTGAGTGATTGAGTGAGTGAGTGAGTGAGTGAGTGAGAACAAATGAGTTAAAGCAAGTGAGTGAGAGAGATCGAATGAATGAAAGTCTGAATGACAGAAAGAAAAAAGGATGAAGAAAGAAGCATGAAGAAAAAAAAATGTATATGGAGTTGCTGACATGAGTGCAATCTACAAAGCCGTTGAGGCTGATCCTCATGGGAGGATTATTGCACCAGGACCCTTAGCACTTTTAAAATGCCATTCAATGCCACGGGCTAGATGTAAACTGCAGATGACCATGTTGTGGTAGTTACCATGGATACCCAAGTGATGTGTGAGCTAACACATAGGCCCAACAGATTCCAAGAAGGCCAGAATCACCAGCGGCACCACCATCGATTGTCAGGTCACCCGGATTCAGCAAATACCAGAGTCCAAAATGATGCAGGTTTATACTGTTAATTTTCAGTTTATCGTTACAGTTGGTGTTATTCCATGTCGGAAGGGACGCAGCTACAGCCAGTGGGGTAACTAGAGACAGGCAGGCAGCTATGTGCAACAAAGGTAGGCGTGTTGTTTTCATATGCAGATCTGAAATATTGTCTTATATGCAAGAGGAGGAGTGATGGGGGTTCAGGCAAAAGCCAGGCTATGGATTGCATTGCTAAATGCTCCATCAGAGTGCAATGGTCGCCTGTCCTTTTTTTAAGTGATGATGTGGGTTTAGCCTGTGCTGTATGTATGTATGGGTGGCTGACTGCCACCCACCCAGAAAGTGTATGGGAGGCTGGTTGGCTGCCAGCCTTCCTTCCATTCCTATGAGTAATGTGAGTGCTCATGAAGGGGACATGGTTGGGTCCACCCCTTTCCCGGTTATCCCCTCTAGGCCTTTTGGCTTAGATCAAGTGTAAAAAAAGAAAGGATCTTGCGACAGATCGCATCCTGAGGCACGTTTTTTTTTGTGTGAATACTTGCACTTGGGTGACTTGTGAGCACATACTGATACATACGTTCCCTATCTGGGGACCATAAATTAAATGGATTTTTGAGAAAGGGAGCTGATTTGGAAGCTTGCTTCTGTCGCCCTATGCATTGACCCGATGTGGCAGTATCTTCGGGTAGTGAACAGTGCACCACCCCATTCCAGTGTTAAACAAGAAAGATTCTCATTTAATCCTCCGTGGGTGAGAATTTGAGTTTGAGAATTGGAGACCAAAATGATGAGTTGCACTGACTGGTTTATGAACGTCTATTCATTTAGCGTTTTAATGACCATGTTTGCACACTGATTGGTGTAAAAAAATAAAATAAAACTAAATAATAATAATCTAGCACACCTGTGCAGGTTTGACATGACATGACAGGTAGCTGTCTTGTGGGTGGTGCTGAATCCTGTTAAATGACATGAGGGTCTCATGCCTATACACAAGGGTGTGTCATTGCTGTTGCTTGACCATGCATTGGTTTCTGTGGTCAGTGAATGATAAAAACAAAATTTACCATCCATTGATGGATGGGAAATCCGCCATGAGGCATTTGTTTTTAGAAACTGCTGCTCACAACCAATGTTGCAATGGAGTGTCTCCATCTGCTGGTGGTATTGGAAAGGCATTAGTGCTATGACAGGGTCTGAAGAAGAAGAAGAAGAAGAAGAAGAAGAAGAAGACGGAAAAAAATATATATAAAAAGAAAAAGAGAGAGAGAGAGAGAGACTGACTTAGTGAGCGAGTGAGTGAGAGAGTGAGAGTGAGTGAGAGTGAATGAGTGAGTGAGTGATTGAGTGAGTGAGTGAGTGAGAACAAATGAGTTAAAGCAAGTGAGTGAGAGAGATCGAATGAATGAAAGTCTGAATGACAGAAAGAAAAAAGGATGAAGAAAGAAGCATGAAGAAAAAAAAATGTATATGGAGTTGCTGACATGAGTGCAATCTACAAAGCCGTTGAGGCTGATCCTCATGGGAGGATTATTGCACCAGGACCCTTAGCACTTTTAAAATGCCATTCAATGCCACGGGCTAGATGTAAACTGCAGATGACCATGTTGTGGTAGTTACCATGGATACCCAAGTGATGTGTGAGCTAACACATAGGCCCAACAGATTCCAAGAAGGCCAGAATCACCAGCGGCACCACCATCGATTGTCAGGTCACCCGGATTCAGCAAATACCAGAGTCCAAAATGATGCAGGTTTATACTGTTAATTTTCAGTTTATCGTTACAGTTGGTGTTATTCCATGTCGGAAGGGACGCAGCTACAGCCAGTGGGGTAACTAGAGACAGGCAGGCAGCTATGTGCAACAAAGGTAGGCGTGTTGTTTTCATATGCAGATCTGAAATATTGTCTTATATGCAAGAGGAGGAGTGATGGGGGTTCAGGCAAAAGCCAGGCTATGGATTGCATTGCTAAATGCTCCATCAGAGTGCAATGGTCGCCTGTCCTTTTTTTAAGTGATGATGTGGGTTTAGCCTGTGCTGTATGTATGTATGGGTGGCTGACTGCCACCCACCCAGAAAGTGTATGGGAGGCTGGTTGGCTGCCAGCCTTCCTTCCATTCCTATGAGTAATGTGAGTGCTCATGAAGGGGACATGGTTGGGTCCACCCCTTTCCCGGTTATCCCCTCTAGGCCTTTTGGCTTAGATCAAGTGTAAAAAAAGAAAGGATCTTGCGACAGATCGCATCCTGAGGCACGTTTTTTTTTGTGTGAATACTTGCACTTGGGTGACTTGTGAGCACATACTGATACATACGTTCCCTATCTGGGGACCATAAATTAAATGGATTTTTGAGAAAGGGAGCTGATTTGGAAGCTTGCTTCTGTCGCCCTATGCATTGACCCGATGTGGCAGTATCTTCGGGTAGTGAACAGTGCACCACCCCATTCCAGTGTTAAACAAGAAAGATTCTCATTTAATCCTCCGTGGGTGAGAATTTGAGTTTGAGAATTGGAGACCAAAATGATGAGTTGCACTGACTGGTTTATGAACGTCTATTCATTTAGCGTTTTAATGACCATGTTTGCACACTGATTGGTGTAAAAAAATAAAATAAAACTAAATAATAATAATCTAGCACACCTGTGCAGGTTTGACATGACATGACAGGTAGCTGTCTTGTGGGTGGTGCTGAATCCTGTTAAATGACATGAGGGTCTCATGCCTATACACAAGGGTGTGTCATTGCTGTTGCTTGACCATGCATTGGTTTCTGTGGTCAGTGAATGATAAAAACTAAATTTACCATCCATTGATGGATGGGAAATCCGCCATGAGGCATTTGTTTTTAGAAACTGCTGCTCACAACCAATGTTGCAATGGAGTGTCTCCATCTGCTGGTGGTATTGGAAAGGCATTAGTGCTATGACAGGGTCTGAAGAAGAAGAAGAAGAAGAAGAAGAAGAAGAAGAAGACGGAAAAAAATATATATAAAAAGAAAAAGAGAGAGAGAGAGAGAGACTGACTTAGTGAGCGAGTGAGTAAGAGAGTGAGTGAGAGTGAATGAGTGAGTGAGTGATTGAGTGAGTGAGTGAGTGAGAACAAATGAGTTAAAGCAAGTGAGTGAGAGAGATCGAATGAATGAAAGTCTGAATGACAGAAAGAAAAAAGGATGAAGAAAGAAGCATGAAGAAAAAAAAATGTATATGGAGTTGCTGACATGAGTGCAATCTACAAAGCCGTTGAGGCTGATCCTCATGGGAGGATTATTGCACCAGGACCCTTAGCACTTTTAAAATGCCATTCAATGCCACGGGCTAGATGTAAACTGCAGATGACCATGTTGTGGTAGTTACCATGGATACCCAAGTGATGTGTGAGCTAACACATAGGCCCAACAGATTCCAAGAAGGCCAGAATCACCAGCGGCACCACCATCGATTGTCAGGTCACCCGGATTCAGCAAATACCAGAGTCCAAAATGATGCAGGTTTATACTGTTAATTTTCAGTTTATCGTTACAGTTGGTGTTATTCCATGTCGGAAGGGACGCAGCTACAGCCAGTGGGGTAACTAGAGACAGGCAGGCAGCTATGTGCAACAAAGGTAGGCGTGTTGTTTTCATATGCAGATCTGAAATATTGTCTTATATGCAAGAGGAGGAGTGATGGGGGTTCAGGCAAAAGCCAGGCTATGGATTGCATTGCTAAATGCTCCATCAGAGTGCAATGGTCGCCTGTCCTTTTTTTAAGTGATGATGTGGGTTTAGCCTGTGCTGTATGTATGTATGGGTGGCTGACTGCCACCCACCCAGAAAGTGTATGGGAGGCTGGTTGGCTGCCAGCCTTCCTTCCATTCCTATGAGTAATGTGAGTGCTCATGAAGGGGACATGGTTGGGTCCACCCCTTTCCCGGTTATCCCCTCTAGGCCTTTTGGCTTAGATCAAGTGTAAAAAAAGAAAGGATCTTGCGACAGATCGCATCCTGAGGCACGTTTTTTTTTGTGTGAATACTTGCACTTGGGTGACTTGTGAGCACATACTGATACATACGTTCCCTATCTGGGGACCATAAATTAAATGGATTTTTGAGAAAGGGAGCTGATTTGGAAGCTTGCTTCTGTCGCCCTATGCATTGACCCGATGTGGCAGTATCTTCGGGTAGTGAACAGTGCACCACCCCATTCCAGTGTTAAACAAGAAAGATTCTCATTTAATCCTCCGTGGGTGAGAATTTGAGTTTGAGAATTGGAGACCAAAATGATGAGTTGCACTGACTGGTTTATGAACGTCTATTCATTTAGCGTTTTAATGACCATGTTTGCACACTGATTGGTGTAAAAAAATAAAATAAAACTAAATAATAATAATCTAGCACACCTGTGCAGGTTTGACATGACATGACAGGTAGCTGTCTTGTGGGTGGTGCTGAATCCTGTTAAATGACATGAGGGTCTCATGCCTATACACAAGGGTGTGTCATTGCTGTTGCTTGACCATGCATTGGTTTCTGTGGTCAGTGAATGATAAAAACAAAATTTACCATCCATTGATGGATGGGAAATCCGCCATGAGGCATTTGTTTTTAGAAACTGCTGCTCACAACCAATGTTGCAATGGAGTGTCTCCATCTGCTGGTGGTATTGGAAAGGCATTAGTGCTATGACAGGGTCTGAAGAAGAAGAAGAAGAAGAAGAAGAAGACGGAAAAAAATATATATAAAAAGAAAAAGAGAGAGAGAGAGACTGACTTAGTGAGCGAGTGAGTGAGAGAGTGAGAGTGAGTGAGAGTGAATGAGTGAGTGAGTGATTGAGTGAGTGAGTGAGTGAGTGAGAACAAATGAGTTAAAGCAAGTGAGTGAGAGAGATCGAATGAATGAAAGTCTGAATGACAGAAAGAAAAAAGGATGAAGAAAGAAGCATGAAGAAAAAAAAATGTATATGGAGTTGCTGACATGAGTGCAATCTACAAAGCCGTTGAGGCTGATCCTCATGGGAGGATTATTGCACCAGGACCCTTAGCACTTTTAAAATGCCATTCAATGCCACGGGCTAGATGTAAACTGCAGATGACCATGTTGTGGTAGTTACCATGGATACCCAAGTGATGTGTGAGCTAACACATAGGCCCAACAGATTCCAAGAAGGCCAGAATCACCAGCGGCACCACCATCGATTGTCAGGTCACCCGGATTCAGCAAATACCAGAGTCCAAAATGATGCAGGTTTATACTGTTAATTTTCAGTTTATCGTTACAGTTGGTGTTATTCCATGTCGGAAGGGACGCAGCTACAGCCAGTGGGGTAACTAGAGACAGGCAGGCAGCTATGTGCAACAAAGGTAGGCGTGTTGTTTTCATATGCAGATCTGAAATATTGTCTTATATGCAAGAGGAGGAGTGATGGGGGTTCAGGCAAAAGCCAGGCTATGGATTGCATTGCTAAATGCTCCATCAGAGTGCAATGGTCGCCTGTCCTTTTTTTAAGTGATGATGTGGGTTTAGCCTGTGCTGTATGTATGTATGGGTGGCTGACTGCCACCCACCCAGAAAGTGTATGGGAGGCTGGTTGGCTGCCAGCCTTCCTTCCATTCCTATGAGTAATGTGAGTGCTCATGAAGGGGACATGGTTGGGTCCACCCCTTTCCCGGTTATCCCCTCTAGGCCTTTTGGCTTAGATCAAGTGTAAAAAAAGAAAGGATCTTGCGACAGATCGCATCCTGAGGCACGTTTTTTTTTGTGTGAATACTTGCACTTGGGTGACTTGTGAGCACATACTGATACATACGTTCCCTATCTGGGGACCATAAATTAAATGGATTTTTGAGAAAGGGAGCTGATTTGGAAGCTTGCTTCTGTCGCCCTATGCATTGACCCGATGTGGCAGTATCTTCGGGTAGTGAACAGTGCACCACCCCATTCCAGTGTTAAACAAGAAAGATTCTCATTTAATCCTCCGTGGGTGAGAATTTGAGTTTGAGAATTGGAGACCAAAATGATGAGTTGCACTGACTGGTTTATGAACGTCTATTCATTTAGCGTTTTAATGACCATGTTTGCACACTGATTGGTGTAAAAAAATAAAATAAAACTAAATAATAATAATCTAGCACACCTGTGCAGGTTTGACATGACATGACAGGTAGCTGTCTTGTGGGTGGTGCTGAATCCTGTTAAATGACATGAGGGTCTCATGCCTATACACAAGGGTGTGTCATTGCTGTTGCTTGACCATGCATTGGTTTCTGTGGTCAGTGAATGATAAAAACAAAATTTACCATCCATTGATGGATGGGAAATCCGCCATGAGGCATTTGTTTTTAGAAACTGCTGCTCACAACCAATGTTGCAATGGAGTGTCTCCATCTGCTGGTGGTATTGGAAAGGCATTAGTGCTATGACAGGGTCTGAAGAAGAAGAAGAAGAAGAAGAAGAAGAAGACGGAAAAAAATATATATAAAAAGAAAAAGAGAGAGAGAGAGAGAGACTGACTTAGTGAGCGAGTGAGTGAGAGAGTGAGAGTGAGTGAGAGTGAATGAGTGAGTGAGTGATTGAGTGAGTGAGTGAGAACAAATGAGTTAAAGCAAGTGAGTGAGAGAGATCGAATGAATGAAAGTCTGAATGACAGAAAGAAAAAAGGATGAAGAAAGAAGCATGAAGAAAAAAAAATGTATATGGAGTTGCTGACATGAGTGCAATCTACAAAGCCGTTGAGGCTGATCCTCATGGGAGGATTATTGCACCAGGACCCTTAGCACTTTTAAAATGCCATTCAATGCCACGGGCTAGATGTAAACTGCAGATGACCATGTTGTGGTAGTTACCATGGATACCCAAGTGATGTGTGAGCTAACACATAGGCCCAACAGATTCCAAGAAGGCCAGAATCACCAGCGGCACCACCATCGATTGTCAGGTCACCCGGATTCAGCAAATACCAGAGTCCAAAATGATGCAGGTTTATACTGTTAATTTTCAGTTTATCGTTACAGTTGGTGTTATTCCATGTCGGAAGGGACGCAGCTACAGCCAGTGGGGTAACTAGAGACAGGCAGGCAGCTATGTGCAACAAAGGTAGGCGTGTTGTTTTCATATGCAGATCTGAAATATTGTCTTATATGCAAGAGGAGGAGTGATGGGGGTTCAGGCAAAAGCCAGGCTATGGATTGCATTGCTAAATGCTCCATCAGAGTGCAATGGTCGCCTGTCCTTTTTTTAAGTGATGATGTGGGTTTAGCCTGTGCTGTATGTATGTATGGGTGGCTGACTGCCACCCACCCAGAAAGTGTATGGGAGGCTGGTTGGCTGCCAGCCTTCCTTCCATTCCTATGAGTAATGTGAGTGCTCATGAAGGGGACATGGTTGGGTCCACCCCTTTCCCGGTTATCCCCTCTAGGCCTTTTGGCTTAGATCAAGTGTAAAAAAAGAAAGGATCTTGCGACAGATCGCATCCTGAGGCACGTTTTTTTTTTGTGTGAATACTTGCACTTGGGTGACTTGTGAGCACATACTGATACATACGTTCCCTATCTGGGGACCATAAATTAAATGGATTTTTGAGAAAGGGAGCTGATTTGGAAGCTTGCTTCTGTCGCCCTATGCATTGACCCGATGTGGCAGTATCTTCGGGTAGTGAACAGTGCACCACCCCATTCCAGTGTTAAACAAGAAAGATTCTCATTTAATCCTCCGTGGGTGAGAATTTGAGTTTGAGAATTGGAGACCAAAATGATGAGTTGCACTGACTGGTTTATGAACGTCTATTCATTTAGCGTTTTAATGACCATGTTTGCACACTGATTGGTGTAAAAAAATAAAATAAAACTAAATAATAATAATCTAGCACACCTGTGCAGGTTTGACATGACATGACAGGTAGCTGTCTTGTGGGTGGTGCTGAATCCTGTTAAATGACATGAGGGTCTCATGCCTATACACAAGGGTGTGTCATTGCTGTTGCTTGACCATGCATTGGTTTCTGTGGTCAGTGAATGATAAAAACAAAATTTACCATCCATTGATGGATGGGAAATCCGCCATGAGGCATTTGTTTTTAGAAACTGCTGCTCACAACCAATGTTGCAATGGAGTGTCTCCATCTGCTGGTGGTATTGGAAAGGCATTAGTGCTATGACAGGGTCTGAAGAAGAAGAAGAAGAAGAAGAAGACGGAAAAAAATATATATAAAAAGAAAAAGAGAGAGAGAGAGAGAGACTGACTTAGTGAGCGAGTGAGTGAGAGAGTGAGAGTGAGTGAGAGTGAATGAGTGAGTGAGTGAGTGAGTGAGAACAAATGAGTTAAAGCAAGTGAGTGAGAGAGATCGAATGAATGAAAGTCTGAATGACAGAAAGAAAAAAGGATGAAGAAAGAAGCATGAAGAAAAAAAAATGTATATGGAGTTGCTGACATGAGTGCAATCTACAAAGCCGTTGAGGCTGATCCTCATGGGAGGATTATTGCACCAGGACCCTTAGCACTTTTAAAATGCCATTCAATGCCACGGGCTAGATGTAAACTGCAGATGACCATGTTGTGGTAGTTACCATGGATACCCAAGTGATGTGTGAGCTAACACATAGGCCCAACAGATTCCAAGAAGGCCAGAATCACCAGCGGCACCACCATCGATTGTCAGGTCACCCGGATTCAGCAAATACCAGAGTCCAAAATGATGCAGGTTTATACTGTTAATTTTCAGTTTATCGTTACAGTTGGTGTTATTCCATGTCGGAAGGGACGCAGCTACAGCCAGTGGGGTAACTAGAGACAGGCAGGCAGCTATGTGCAACAAAGGTAGGCGTGTTGTTTTCATATGCAGATCTGAAATATTGTCTTATATGCAAGAGGAGGAGTGATGGGGGTTCAGGCAAAAGCCAGGCTATGGATTGCATTGCTAAATGCTCCATCAGAGTGCAATGGTCGCCTGTCCTTTTTTTAAGTGATGATGTGGGTTTAGCCTGTGCTGTATGTATGTATGGGTGGCTGACTGCCACCCACCCAGAAAGTGTATGGGAGGCTGGTTGGCTGCCAGCCTTCCTTCCATTCCTATGAGTAATGTGAGTGCTCATGAAGGGGACATGGTTGGGTCCACCCCTTTCCCGGTTATCCCCTCTAGGCCTTTTGGCTTAGATCAAGTGTAAAAAAAGAAAGGATCTTGCGACAGATCGCATCCTGAGGCACGTTTTTTTTTGTGTGAATACTTGCACTTGGGTGACTTGTGAGCACATACTGATACATACGTTCCCTATCTGGGGACCATAAATTAAATGGATTTTTGAGAAAGGGAGCTGATTTGGAAGCTTGCTTCTGTCGCCCTATGCATTGACCCGATGTGGCAGTATCTTCGGGTAGTGAACAGTGCACCACCCCATTCCAGTGTTAAACAAGAAAGATTCTCATTTAATCCTCCGTGGGTGAGAATTTGAGTTTGAGAATTGGAGACCAAAATGATGAGTTGCACTGACTGGTTTATGAACGTCTATTCATTTAGCGTTTTAATGACCATGTTTGCACACTGATTGGTGTAAAAAAATAAAATAAAACTAAATAATAATAATCTAGCACACCTGTGCAGGTTTGACATGACATGACAGGTAGCTGTCTTGTGGGTGGTGCTGAATCCTGTTAAATGACATGAGGGTCTCATGCCTATACACAAGGGTGTGTCATTGCTGTTGCTTGACCATGCATTGGTTTCTGTGGTCAGTGAATGATAAAAACAAAATTTACCATCCATTGATGGATGGGAAATCCGCCATGAGGCATTTGTTTTTAGAAACTGCTGCTCACAACCAATGTTGCAATGGAGTGTCTCCATCTGCTGGTGGTATTGGAAAGGCATTAGTGCTATGACAGGGTCTGAAGAAGAAGAAGAAGAAGAAGAAGAAGAAGAAGAAGACGGAAAAAAATATATATAAAAAGAAAAAGAGAGAGAGAGACTGACTTAGTGAGCGAGTGAGTGAGAGAGTGAGAGTGAGTGAGAGTGAATGAGTGAGTGAGTGATTGAGTGAGTGAGTGAGTGAGTGAGAACAAATGAGTTAAAGCAAGTGAGTGAGAGAGATCGAATGAATGAAAGTCTGAATGACAGAAAGAAAAAAGGATGAAGAAAGAAGCATGAAGAAAAAAAAATGTATATGGAGTTGCTGACATGAGTGCAATCTACAAAGCCGTTGAGGCTGATCCTCATGGGAGGATTATTGCACCAGGACCCTTAGCACTTTTAAAATGCCATTCAATGCCACGGGCTAGATGTAAACTGCAGATGACCATGTTGTGGTAGTTACCATGGATACCCAAGTGATGTGTGAGCTAACACATAGGCCCAACAGATTCCAAGAAGGCCAGAATCACCAGCGGCACCACCATCGATTGTCAGGTCACCCGGATTCAGCAAATACCAGAGTCCAAAATGATGCAGGTTTATACTGTTAATTTTCAGTTTATCGTTACAGTTGGTGTTATTCCATGTCGGAAGGGACGCAGCTACAGCCAGTGGGGTAACTAGAGACAGGCAGGCAGCTATGTGCAACAAAGGTAGGCGTGTTGTTTTCATATGCAGATCTGAAATATTGTCTTATATGCAAGAGGAGGAGTGATGGGGGTTCAGGCAAAAGCCAGGCTATGGATTGCATTGCTAAATGCTCCATCAGAGTGCAATGGTCGCCTGTCCTTTTTTTAAGTGATGATGTGGGTTTAGCCTGTGCTGTATGTATGTATGGGTGGCTGACTGCCACCCACCCAGAAAGTGTATGGGAGGCTGGTTGGCTGCCAGCCTTCCTTCCATTCCTATGAGTAATGTGAGTGCTCATGAAGGGGACATGGTTGGGTCCACCCCTTTCCCGGTTATCCCCTCTAGGCCTTTTGGCTTAGATCAAGTGTAAAAAAAGAAAGGATCTTGCGACAGATCGCATCCTGAGGCACGTTTTTTTTTTGTGTGAATACTTGCACTTGGGTGACTTGTGAGCACATACTGATACATACGTTCCCTATCTGGGGACCATAAATTAAATGGATTTTTGAGAAAGGGAGCTGATTTGGAAGCTTGCTTCTGTCGCCCTATGCATTGACCCGATGTGGCAGTATCTTCGGGTAGTGAACAGTGCACCACCCCATTCCAGTGTTAAACAAGAAAGATTCTCATTTAATCCTCCGTGGGTGAGAATTTGAGTTTGAGAATTGGAGACCAAAATGATGAGTTGCACTGACTGGTTTATGAACGTCTATTCATTTAGCGTTTTAATGACCATGTTTGCACACTGATTGGTGTAAAAAAATAAAATAAAACTAAATAATAATAATCTAGCACACCTGTGCAGGTTTGACATGACATGACAGGTAGCTGTCTTGTGGGTGGTGCTGAATCCTGTTAAATGACATGAGGGTCTCATGCCTATACACAAGGGTGTGTCATTGCTGTTGCTTGACCATGCATTGGTTTCTGTGGTCAGTGAATGATAAAAACAAAATTTACCATCCATTGATGGATGGGAAATCCGCCATGAGGCATTTGTTTTTAGAAACTGCTGCTCACAACCAATGTTGCAATGGAGTGTCTCCATCTGCTGGTGGTATTGGAAAGGCATTAGTGCTATGACAGGGTCTGAAGAAGAAGAAGAAGAAGAAGAAGAAGACGGAAAAAAATATATATAAAAAGAAAAAGAGAGAGAGAGAGAGAGACTGACTTAGTGAGCGAGTGAGTGAGAGAGTGAGAGTGAGTGAGAGTGAATGAGTGAGTGAGTGAGTGAGTGAGAACAAATGAGTTAAAGCAAGTGAGTGAGAGAGATCGAATGAATGAAAGTCTGAATGACAGAAAGAAAAAAGGATGAAGAAAGAAGCATGAAGAAAAAAAAATGTATATGGAGTTGCTGACATGAGTGCAATCTACAAAGCCGTTGAGGCTGATCCTCATGGGAGGATTATTGCACCAGGACCCTTAGCACTTTTAAAATGCCATTCAATGCCACGGGCTAGATGTAAACTGCAGATGACCATGTTGTGGTAGTTACCATGGATACCCAAGTGATGTGTGAGCTAACACATAGGCCCAACAGATTCCAAGAAGGCCAGAATCACCAGCGGCACCACCATCGATTGTCAGGTCACCCGGATTCAGCAAATACCAGAGTCCAAAATGATGCAGGTTTATACTGTTAATTTTCAGTTTATCGTTACAGTTGGTGTTATTCCATGTCGGAAGGGACGCAGCTACAGCCAGTGGGGTAACTAGAGACAGGCAGGCAGCTATGTGCAACAAAGGTAGGCGTGTTGTTTTCATATGCAGATCTGAAATATTGTCTTATATGCAAGAGGAGGAGTGATGGGGGTTCAGGCAAAAGCCAGGCTATGGATTGCATTGCTAAATGCTCCATCAGAGTGCAATGGTCGCCTGTCCTTTTTTTAAGTGATGATGTGGGTTTAGCCTGTGCTGTATGTATGTATGGGTGGCTGACTGCCACCCACCCAGAAAGTGTATGGGAGGCTGGTTGGCTGCCAGCCTTCCTTCCATTCCTATGAGTAATGTGAGTGCTCATGAAGGGGACATGGTTGGGTCCACCCCTTTCCCGGTTATCCCCTCTAGGCCTTTTGGCTTAGATCAAGTGTAAAAAAAGAAAGGATCTTGCGACAGATCGCATCCTGAGGCACGTTTTTTTTTTTGTGTGAATACTTGCACTTGGGTGACTTGTGAGCACATACTGATACATACGTTCCCTATCTGGGGACCATAAATTAAATGGATTTTTGAGAAAGGGAGCTGATTTGGAAGCTTGCTTCTGTCGCCCTATGCATTGACCCGATGTGGCAGTATCTTCGGGTAGTGAACAGTGCACCACCCCATTCCAGTGTTAAACAAGAAAGATTCTCATTTAATCCTCCGTGGGTGAGAATTTGAGTTTGAGAATTGGAGACCAAAATGATGAGTTGCACTGACTGGTTTATGAACGTCTATTCATTTAGCGTTTTAATGACCATGTTTGCACACTGATTGGTGTAAAAAAATAAAATAAAACTAAATAATAATAATCTAGCACACCTGTGCAGGTTTGACATGACATGACAGGTAGCTGTCTTGTGGGTGGTGCTGAATCCTGTTAAATGACATGAGGGTCTCATGCCTATACACAAGGGTGTGTCATTGCTGTTGCTTGACCATGCATTGGTTTCTGTGGTCAGTGAATGATAAAAACAAATTTTACCATCCATTGATGGATGGGAAATCCGCCATGAGGCATTTGTTTTTAGAAACTGCTGCTCACAACCAATGTTGCAATGGAGTGTCTCCATCTGCTGGTGGTATTGGAAAGGCATTAGTGCTATGACAGGGTCTGAAGAAGAAGAAGAAGAAGAAGAAGAAGAAGAAGACGGAAAAAAATATATATAAAAAGAAAAAGAGAGAGAGAGAGAGAGACTGACTTAGTGAGCGAGTGAGTGAGAGTGAGTGAGAGTGAATGAGTGAGTGAGTGATTGAGTGAGTGAGTGAGTGAGTGAGAACAAATGAGTTAAAGCAAGTGAGTGAGAGAGATCGAATGAATGAAAGTCTGAATGACAGAAAGAAAAAAGGATGAAGAAAGAAGCATGAAGAAAAAAAAATGTATATGGAGTTGCTGACATGAGTGCAATCTACAAAGCCGTTGAGGCTGATCCTCATGGGAGGATTATTGCACCAGGACCCTTAGCACTTTTAAAATGCCATTCAATGCCACGGGCTAGATGTAAACTGCAGATGACCATGTTGTGGTAGTTACCATGGATACCCAAGTGATGTGTGAGCTAACACATAGGCCCAACAGATTCCAAGAAGGCCAGAATCACCAGCGGCACCACCATCGATTGTCAGGTCACCCGGATTCAGCAAATACCAGAGTCCAAAATGATGCAGGTTTATACTGTTAATTTTCAGTTTATCGTTACAGTTGGTGTTATTCCATGTCGGAAGGGACGCAGCTACAGCCAGTGGGGTAACTAGAGACAGGCAGGCGTGTTGTTTTCATATGCAGATCTGAAATATTGTCTTATATGCAAGAGGAGGAGTGATGGGGGTTCAGGCAAAAGCCAGGCTATGGATTGCATTGCTAAATGCTCCATCAGAGTGCAATGGTCGCCTGTCCTTTTTTTAAGTGATGATGTGGGTTTAGCCTGTGCTGTATGTATGTATGGGTGGCTGACTGCCACCCACCCAGAAAGTGTATGGGAGGCTGGTTGGCTGCCAGCCTTCCTTCCATTCCTATGAGTAATGTGAGTGCTCATGAAGGGGACATGGTTGGGTCCACCCCTTTCCCGGTTATCCCCTCTAGGCCTTTTGGCTTAGATCAAGTGTAAAAAAAGAAAGGATCTTGCGACAGATCGCATCCTGAGGCACGTTTTTTTTTGTGTGAATACTTGCACTTGGGTGACTTGTGAGCACATACTGATACATACGTTCCCTATCTGGGGACCATAAATTAAATGGATTTTTGAGAAAGGGAGCTGATTTGGAAGCTTGCTTCTGTCGCCCTATGCATTGACCCGATGTGGCAGTATCTTCGGGTAGTGAACAGTGCACCACCCCATTCCAGTGTTAAACAAGAAAGATTCTCATTTAATCCTCCGTGGGTGAGAATTTGAGTTTGAGAATTGGAGACCAAAATGATGAGTTGCACTGACTGGTTTATGAACGTCTATTCATTTAGCGTTTTAATGACCATGTTTGCACACTGATTGGTGTAAAAAAATAAAATAAAACTAAATAATAATAATCTAGCACACCTGTGCAGGTTTGACATGACATGACAGGTAGCTGTCTTGTGGGTGGTGCTGAATCCTGTTAAATGACATGAGGGTCTCATGCCTATACACAAGGGTGTGTCATTGCTGTTGCTTGACCATGCATTGGTTTCTGTGGTCAGTGAATGATAAAAACAAAATTTACCATCCATTGATGGATGGGAAATCCGCCATGAGGCATTTGTTTTTAGAAACTGCTGCTCACAACCAATGTTGCAATGGAGTGTCTCCATCTGCTGGTGGTATTGGAAAGGCATTAGTGCTATGACAGGGTCTGAAGAAGAAGAAGAAGAAGAAGAAGAAGAAGAAGACGGAAAAAAATATATATAAAAAGAAAAAGAGAGAGAGAGAGAGAGACTGACTTAGTGAGCGAGTGAGTGAGAGAGTGAGAGTGAGTGAGAGTGAATGAGTGAGTGAGTGATTGAGTGAGTGAGTGAGTGAGTGAGAACAAATGAGTTAAAGCAAGTGAGTGAGAGAGATCGAATGAATGAAAGTCTGAATGACAGAAAGAAAAAAGGATGAAGAAAGAAGCATGAAGAAAAAAAAATGTATATGGAGTTGCTGACATGAGTGCAATCTACAAAGCCGTTGAGGCTGATCCTCATGGGAGGATTATTGCACCAGGACCCTTAGCACTTTTAAAATGCCATTCAATGCCACGGGCTAGATGTAAACTGCAGATGACCATGTTGTGGTAGTTAACATGGATACCCAAGTGATGTGTGAGCTAACACATAGGCCCAACAGATTCCAAGAAGGCCAGAATCACCAGCGGCACCACCATCGATTGTCAGGTCACCCGGATTCAGCAAATACCAGAGTCCAAAATGATGCAGGTTTATACTGTTAATTTTCAGTTTATCGTTACAGTTGGTGTTATTCCATGTCGGAAGGGACGCAGCTACAGCCAGTGGGGTAACTAGAGACAGGCAGGCAGCTATGTGCAACAAAGGTAGGCGTGTTGTTTTCATATGCAGATCTGAAATATTGTCTTATATGCAAGAGGAGGAGTGATGGGGGTTCAGGCAAAAGCCAGGCTATGGATTGCATTGCTAAATGCTCCATCAGAGTGCAATGGTCGCCTGTCCTTTTTTTAAGTGATGATGTGGGTTTAGCCTGTGCTGTATGTATGTATGGGTGGCTGACTGCCACCCACCCAGAAAGTGTATGGGAGGCTGGTTGGCTGCCAGCCTTCCTTCCATTCCTATGAGTAATGTGAGTGCTCATGAAGGGGACATGGTTGGGTCCACCCCTTTCCCGGTTATCCCCTCTAGGCCTTTTGGCTTAGATCAAGTGTAAAAAAAGAAAGGATCTTGCGACAGATCGCATCCTGAGGCACGTTTTTTTTTTGTGTGAATACTTGCACTTGGGTGACTTGTGAGCACATACTGATACATACGTTCCCTATCTGGGGACCATAAATTAAATGGATTTTTGAGAAAGGGAGCTGATTTGGAAGCTTGCTTCTGTCGCCCTATGCATTGACCCGATGTGGCAGTATCTTCGGGTAGTGAACAGTGCACCACCCCATTCCAGTGTTAAACAAGAAAGATTCTCATTTAATCCTCCGTGGGTGAGAATTTGAGTTTGAGAATTGGAGACCAAAATGATGAGTTGCACTGACTGGTTTATGAACGTCTATTCATTTAGCGTTTTAATGACCATGTTTGCACACTGATTGGTGTAAAAAAATAAAATAAAACTAAATAATAATAATCTAGCACACCTGTGCAGGTTTGACATGACATGACAGGTAGCTGTCTTGTGGGTGGTGCTGAATCCTGTTAAATGACATGAGGGTCTCATGCCTATACACAAGGGTGTGTCATTGCTGTTGCTTGACCATGCATTGGTTTCTGTGGTCAGTGAATGATAAAAACTAAATTTACCATCCATTGATGGATGGGAAATCCGCCATGAGGCATTTGTTTTTAGAAACTGCTGCTCACAACCAATGTTGCAATGGAGTGTCTCCATCTGCTGGTGGTATTGGAAAGGCATTAGTGCTATGACAGGGTCTGAAGAAGAAGAAGAAGAAGAAGAAGAAGAAGACGGAAAAAAATATATATAAAAAGAAAAAGAGAGAGAGAGAGAGAGACTGACTTAGTGAGCGAGTGAGTGAGAGAGTGAGAGTGAGTGAGAGTGAATGAGTGAGTGAGTGATTGAGTGAGTGAGTGAGTGAGTGAGTGAGAACAAATGAGTTAAAGCAAGTGAGTGAGAGAGATCGAATGAATGAAAGTCTGAATGACAGAAAGAAAAAAGGATGAAGAAAGAAGCATGAAGAAAAAAAAATGTATATGGAGTTGCTGACATGAGTGCAATCTACAAAGCCGTTGAGGCTGATCCTCATGGGAGGATTATTGCACCAGGACCCTTAGCACTTTTAAAATGCCATTCAATGCCACGGGCTAGATGTAAACTGCAGATGACCATGTTGTGGTAGTTACCATGGATACCCAAGTGATGTGTGAGCTAACACATAGGCCCAACAGATTCCAAGAAGGCCAGAATCACCAGCGGCACCACCATCGATTGTCAGGTCACCCGGATTCAGCAAATACCAGAGTCCAAAATGATGCAGGTTTATACTGTTAATTTTCAGTTTATCGTTACAGTTGGTGTTATTCCATGTCGGAAGGGACGCAGCTACAGCCAGTGGGGTAACTAGAGACAGGCAGGCAGCTATGTGCAACAAAGGTAGGCGTGTTGTTTTCATATGCAGATCTGAAATATTGTCTTATATGCAAGAGGAGGAGTGATGGGGGTTCAGGCAAAAGCCAGGCTATGGATTGCATTGCTAAATGCTCCATCAGAGTGCAATGGTCGCCTGTCCTTTTTTTAAGTGATGATGTGGGTTTAGCCTGTGCTGTATGTATGTATGGGTGGCTGACTGCCACCCACCCAGAAAGTGTATGGGAGGCTGGTTGGCTGCCAGCCTTCCTTCCATTCCTATGAGTAATGTGAGTGCTCATGAAGGGGACATGGTTGGGTCCACCCCTTTCCCGGTTATCCCCTCTAGGCCTTTTGGCTTAGATCAAGTGTAAAAAAAGAAAGGATCTTGCGACAGATCGCATCCTGAGGCACGTTTTTTTTTGTGTGAATACTTGCACTTGGGTGACTTGTGAGCACATACTGATACATACGTTCCCTATCTGGGGACCATAAATTAAATGGATTTTTGAGAAAGGGAGCTGATTTTGAAGCTTGCTTCTGTCGCCCTATGCATTGACCCGATGTGGCAGTATCTTCGGGTAGTGAACAGTGCACCACCCCATTCCAGTGTTAAACAAGAAAGATTCTCATTTAATCCTCCGTGGGTGAGAATTTGAGTTTGAGAATTGGAGACCAAAATGATGAGTTGCACTGACTGGTTTATGAACGTCTATTCATTTAGCGTTTTAATGACCATGTTTGCACACTGATTGGTGTAAAAAAATAAAATAAAACTAAATAATAATAATCTAGCACACCTGTGCAGGTTTGACATGACATGACAGGTAGCTGTCTTGTGGGTGGTGCTGAATCCTGTTAAATGACATGAGGGTCTCATGCCTATACACAAGGGTGTGTCATTGCTGTTGCTTGACCATGCATTGGTTTCTGTGGTCAGTGAATGATAAAAACAAAATTTACCATCCATTGATGGATGGGAAATCCGCCATGAGGCATTTGTTTTTAGAAACTGCTGCTCACAACCAATGTTGCAATGGAGTGTCTCCATCTGCTGGTGGTATTGGAAAGGCATTAGTGCTATGACAGGGTCTGAAGAAGAAGAAGAAGAAGAAGAAGACGGAAAAAAATATATATAAAAAGAAAAAGAGAGAGAGAGAGAGAGACTGACTTAGTGAGCGAGTGAGTGAGAGAGTGAGAGTGAGTGAGAGTGAATGAGTGAGTGAGTGATTGAGTGAGTGAGTGAGTGAGTGAGAACAAATGAGTTAAAGCAAGTGAGTGAGAGAGATCGAATGAATGAAAGTCTGAATGACAGAAAGAAAAAAGGATGAAGAAAGAAGCATGAAGAAAAAAAAATGTATATGGAGTTGCTGACATGAGTGCAATCTACAAAGCCGTTGAGGCTGATCCTCATGGGAGGATTATTGCACCAGGACCCTTAGCACTTTTAAAATGCCATTCAATGCCACGGGCTAGATGTAAACTGCAGATGACCATGTTGTGGTAGTTACCATGGATACCCAAGTGATGTGTGAGCTAACACATAGGCCCAACAGATTCCAAGAAGGCCAGAATCACCAGCGGCACCACCATCGATTGTCAGGTCACCCGGATTCAGCAAATACCAGAGTCCAAAATGATGCAGGTTTATACTGTTAATTTTCAGTTTATCGTTACAGTTGGTGTTATTCCATGTCGGAAGGGACGCAGCTACAGCCAGTGGGGTAACTAGAGACAGGCAGGCAGCTATGTGCAACAAAGGTAGGCGTGTTGTTTTCATATGCAGATCTGAAATATTGTCTTATATGCAAGAGGAGGAGTGATGGGGGTTCAGGCAAAAGCCAGGCTATGGATTGCATTGCTAAATGCTCCATCAGAGTGCAATGGTCGCCTGTCCTTTTTTTAAGTGATGATGTGGGTTTAGCCTGTGCTGTATGTATGTATGGGTGGCTGACTGCCACCCACCCAGAAAGTGTATGGGAGGCTGGTTGGCTGCCAGCCTTCCTTCCATTCCTATGAGTAATGTGAGTGCTCATGAAGGGGACATGGTTGGGTCCACCCCTTTCCTGGTTATCCCCTCTAGGCCTTTTGGCTTAGATCAAGTGTAAAAAAAAGAAAGGATCTTGCGACAGATCGCATCCTGAGGCACGTTTTTTTTTGTGTGAATACTTGCACTTGGGTGACTTGTGAGCACATACTGATACATACGTTCCCTATCTGGGGACCATAAATTAAATGGATTTTTGAGAAAGGGAGCTGATTTGGAAGCTTGCTTCTGTCGCCCTATGCATTGACCCGATGTGGCAGTATCTTCGGGTAGTGAACAGTGCACCACCCCATTCCAGTGTTAAACAAGAAAGATTCTCATTTAATCCTCCGTGGGTGAGAATTTGAGTTTGAGAATTGGAGACCAAAATGATGAGTTGCACTGACTGGTTTATGAACGTCTATTCATTTAGCGTTTTAATGACCATGTTTGCACACTGATTGGTGTAAAAAAATAAAATAAAACTAAATAATAATAATCTAGCACACCTGTGCAGGTTTGACATGACATGACAGGTAGCTGTCTTGTGGGTGGTGCTGAATCCTGTTAAATGACATGAGGGTCTCATGCCTATACACAAGGGTGTGTCATTGCTGTTGCTTGACCATGCATTGGTTTCTGTGGTCAGTGAATGATAAAAACAAAATTTACCATCCATTGATGGATGGGAAATCCGCCATGAGGCATTTGTTTTTAGAAACTGCTGCTCACAACCAATGTTGCAATGGAGTGTCTCCATCTGCTGGTGGTATTGGAAAGGCATTAGTGCTATGACAGGGTCTGAAGAAGAAGAAGAAGAAGAAGAAGAAGGAGAAGAAGACGGAAAAAAATATATATAAAAAGAAAAAGAGAGAGAGAGAGAGAGACTGACTTAGTGAGCGAGTGAGTGAGAGAGTGAGAGTGAGTGAGAGTGAATGAGTGAGTGAGTGATTGAGTGAGTGAGTGAGTGAGTGAGAACAAATGAGTTAAAGCAAGTGAGTGAGAGAGATCGAATGAATGAAAGTCTGAATGACAGAAAGAAAAAAGGATGAAGAAAGAAGCATGAAGAAAAAAAAATGTATATGGAGTTGCTGACATGAGTGCAATCTACAAAGCCGTTGAGGCTGATCCTCATGGGAGGATTATTGCACCAGGACCCTTAGCACTTTTAAAATGCCATTCAATGCCACGGGCTAGATGTAAACTGCAGATGACCATGTTGTGGTAGTTACCATGGATACCCAAGTGATGTGTGAGCTAACACATAGGCCCAACAGATTCCAAGAAGGCCAGAATCACCAGCGGCACCACCATCGATTGTCAGGTCACCCGGATTCAGCAAATACCAGAGTCCAAAATGATGCAGGTTTATACTGTTAATTTTCAGTTTATCGTTACAGTTGGTGTTATTCCATGTCGGAAGGGACGCAGCTACAGCCAGTGGGGTAACTAGAGACAGGCAGGCAGCTATGTGCAACAAAGGTAGGCGTGTTGTTTTCATATGCAGATCTGAAATATTGTCTTATATGCAAGAGGAGGAGTGATGGGGGTTCAGGCAAAAGCCAGGCTATGGATTGCATTGCTAAATGCTCCATCAGAGTGCAATGGTCGCCTGTCCTTTTTTTAAGTGATGATGTGGGTTTAGCCTGTGCTGTATGTATGTATGGGTGGCTGACTGCCACCCACCCAGAAAGTGTATGGGAGGCTGGTTGGCTGCCAGCCTTCCTTCCATTCCTATGAGTAATGTGAGTGCTCATGAAGGGGACATGGTTGGGTCCACCCCTTTCCCGGTTATCCCCTCTAGGCCTTTTGGCTTAGATCAAGTGTAAAAAAAGAAAGGATCTTGCGACAGATCGCATCCTGAGGCACGTTTTTTTTTTGTGTGAATACTTGCACTTGGGTGACTTGTGAGCACATACTGATACATACGTTCCCTATCTGGGGACCATAAATTAAATGGATTTTTGAGAAAGGGAGCTGATTTGGAAGCTTGCTTCTGTCGCCCTATGCATTGACCCGATGTGGCAGTATCTTCGGGTAGTGAACAGTGCACCACCCCATTCCAGTGTTAAACAAGAAAGATTCTCATTTAATCCTCCGTGGGTGAGAATTTGAGTTTGAGAATTGGAGACCAAAATGATGAGTTGCACTGACTGGTTTATGAACGTCTATTCATTTAGCGTTTTAATGACCATGTTTGCACACTGATTGGTGTAAAAAAATAAAATAAAACTAAATAATAATAATCTAGCACACCTGTGCAGGTTTGACATGACATGACAGGTAGCTGTCTTGTGGGTGGTGCTGAATCCTGTTAAATGACATGAGGGTCTCATGCCTATACACAAGGGTGTGTCATTGCTGTTGCTTGACCATGCATTGGTTTCTGTGATCAGTGAATGATAAAAACTAAATTTACCATCCATTGATGGATGGGAAATCCGCCATGAGGCATTTGTTTTTAGAAACTGCTGCTCACAACCAATGTTGCAATGGAGTGTCTCCATCTGCTGGTGGTATTGGAAAGGCATTAGTGCTATGACAGGGTCTGAAGAAGAAGAAGAAGAAGAAGAAGAAGAAGAAGACGGAAAAAAATATATATAAAAAGAAAAAGAGAGAGAGAGAGAGAGACTGACTTAGTGAGCGAGTGAGTGAGAGAGTGAGAGTGAGTGAGAGTGAATGAGTGAGTGAGTGATTGAGTGAGTGAGTGAGTGAGAACAAATGAGTTAAAGCAAGTGAGTGAGAGAGATCGAATGAATGAAAGTCTGAATGACAGAAAGAAAAAAGGATGAAGAAAGAAGCATGAAGAAAAAAAAATGTATATGGAGTTGCTGACATGAGTGCAATCTACAAAGCCGTTGAGGCTGATCCTCATGGGAGGATTATTGCACCAGGACCCTTAGCACTTTTAAAATGCCATTCAATGCCACGGGCTAGATGTAAACTGCAGATGACCATGTTGTGGTAGTTACCATGGATACCCAAGTGATGTGTGAGCTAACACATAGGCCCAACAGATTCCAAGAAGGCCAGAATCACCAGCGGCACCACCATCGATTGTCAGGTCACCCGGATTCAGCAAATACCAGAGTCCAAAATGATGCAGGTTTATACTGTTAATTTTCAGTTTATCGTTACAGTTGGTGTTATTCCATGTCGGAAGGGACGCAGCTACAGCCAGTGGGGTAACTAGAGACAGGCAGGCAGCTATGTGCAACAAAGGTAGGCGTGTTGTTTTCATATGCAGATCTGAAATATTGTCTTATATGCAAGAGGAGGAGTGATGGGGGTTCAGGCAAAAGCCAGGCTATGGATTGCATTGCTAAATGCTCCATCAGAGTGCAATGGTCGCCTGTCCTTTTTTTAAGTGATGATGTGGGTTTAGCCTGTGCTGTATGTATGTATGGGTGGCTGACTGCCACCCACCCAGAAAGTGTATGGGAGGCTGGTTGGCTGCCAGCCTTCCTTCCATTCCTATGAGTAATGTGAGTGCTCATGAAGGGGACATGGTTGGGTCCACCCCTTTCCCGGTTATCCCCTCTAGGCCTTTTGGCTTAGATCAAGTGTAAAAAAAGAAAGGATCTTGCGACAGATCGCATCCTGAGGCACGTTTTTTTTTGTGTGAATACTTGCACTTGGGTGACTTGTGAGCACATACTGATACATACGTTCCCTATCTGGGGACCATAAATTAAATGGATTTTTGAGAAAGGGAGCTGATTTGGAAGCTTGCTTCTGTCGCCCTATGCATTGACCCGATGTGGCAGTATCTTCGGGTAGTGAACAGTGCACCACCCCATTCCAGTGTTAAACAAGAAAGATTCTCATTTAATCCTCCGTGGGTGAGAATTTGAGTTTGAGAATTGGAGACCAAAATGATGAGTTGCACTGACTGGTTTATGAACGTCTATTCATTTAGCGTTTTAATGACCATGTTTGCACACTGATTGGTGTAAAAAAATAAAATAAAACTAAATAATAATAATCTAGCACACCTGTGCAGGTTTGACATGACATGACAGGTAGCTGTCTTGTGGGTGGTGCTGAATCCTGTTAAATGACATGAGGGTCTCATGCCTATACACAAGGGTGTGTCATTGCTGTTGCTTGACCATGCATTGGTTTCTGTGGTCAGTGAATGATAAAAACAAAATTTACCATCCATTGATGGATGGGAAATCCGCCATGAGGCATTTGTTTTTAGAAACTGCTGCTCACAACCAATGTTGCAATGGAGTGTCTCCATCTGCTGGTGGTATTGGAAAGGCATTAGTGCTATGACAGGGTCTGAAGAAGAAGAAGAAGAAGAAGAAGAAGAAGAAGAAGAAAACGGAAAAAAATATATATAAAAAGAAAAAGAGAGAGAGAGAGAGAGACTGACTTAGTGAGCGAGTGAGTGAGAGAGTGAGAGTGAGTGAGAGTGAATGAGTGAGTGAGTGATTGAGTGAGTGAGTGAGTGAGTGAGAACAAATGAGTTAAAGCAAGTGAGTGAGAGAGATCGAATGAATGAAAGTCTGAATGACAGAAAGAAAAAAGGATGAAGAAAGAAGCATGAAGAAAAAAAAATGTATATGGAGTTGCTGACATGAGTGCAATCTACAAAGCCGTTGAGGCTGATCCTCATGGGAGGATTATTGCACCAGGACCCTTAGCACTTTTAAAATGCCATTCAATGCCACGGGCTAGATGTAAACTGCAGATGACCATGTTGTGGTAGTTACCATGGATACCCAAGTGATGTGTGAGCTAACACATAGGCCCAACAGATTCCAAGAAGGCCAGAATCACCAGCGGCACCACCATCGATTGTCAGGTCACCCGGATTCAGCAAATACCAGAGTCCAAAATGATGCAGGTTTATACTGTTAATTTTCAGTTTATCGTTACAGTTGGTGTTATTCCATGTCGGAAGGGACGCAGCTACAGCCAGTGGGGTAACTAGAGACAGGCAGGCAGCTATGTGCAACAAAGGTAGGCGTGTTGTTTTCATATGCAGATCTGAAATATTGTCTTATATGCAAGAGGAGGAGTGATGGGGGTTCAGGCAAAAGCCAGGCTATGGATTGCATTGCTAAATGCTCCATCAGAGTGCAATGGTCGCCTGTCCTTTTTTTAAGTGATGATGTGGGTTTAGCCTGTGCTGTATGTATGTATGGGTGGCTGACTGCCACCCACCCAGAAAGTGTATGGGAGGCTGGTTGGCTGCCAGCCTTCCTTCCATTCCTATGAGTAATGTGAGTGCTCATGAAGGGGACATGGTTGGGTCCACCCCTTTCCCGGTTATCCCCTCTAGGCCTTTTGGCTTAGATCAAGTGTAAAAAAAGAAAGGATCTTGCGACAGATCGCATCCTGAGGCACGTTTTTTTTTGTGTGAATACTTGCACTTGGGTGACTTGTGAGCACATACTGATACATACGTTCCCTATCTGGGGACCATAAATTAAATGGATTTTTGAGAAAGGGAGCTGATTTGGAAGCTTGCTTCTGTCGCCCTATGCATTGACCCGATGTGGCAGTATCTTCGGGTAGTGAACAGTGCACCACCCCATTCCAGTGTTAAACAAGAAAGATTCTCATTTAATCCTCCGTGGGTGAGAATTTGAGTTTGAGAATTGGAGACCAAAATGATGAGTTGCACTGACTGGTTTATGAACGTCTATTCATTTAGCGTTTTAATGACCATGTTTGCACACTGATTGGTGTAAAAAAATAAAATAAAACTAAATAATAATAATCTAGCACACCTGTGCAGGTTTGACATGACATGACAGGTAGCTGTCTTGTGGGTGGTGCTGAATCCTGTTAAATGACATGAGGGTCTCATGCCTATACACAAGGGTGTGTCATTGCTGTTGCTTGACCATGCATTGGTTTCTGTGGTCAGTGAATGATAAAAACAAAATTTACCATCCATTGATGGATGGGAAATCCGCCATGAGGCATTTGTTTTTAGAAACTGCTGCTCACAACCAATGTTGCAATGGAGTGTCTCCATCTGCTGGTGGTATTGGAAAGGCATTAGTGCTATGACAGGGTCTGAAGAAGAAGAAGAAGAAGAAGAAGAAGACGGAAAAAAATATATATAAAAAGAAAAAGAGAGAGAGAGAGAGAGACTGACTTAGTGAGCGAGTGAGTGAGAGAGTGAGAGTGAGTGAGAGTGAATGAGTGAGTGAGTGAGTGATTGAGTGAGTGAGTGAGTGAGTGAGAACAAATGAGTTAAAGCAAGTGAGTGAGAGAGATCGAATGAATGAAAGTCTGAATGACAGAAAGAAAAAAGGATGAAGAAAGAAGCATGAAGAAAAAAAAATGTATATGGAGTTGCTGACATGAGTGCAATCTACAAAGCCGTTGAGGCTGATCCTCATGGGAGGATTATTGCACCAGGACCCTTAGCACTTTTAAAATGCCATTCAATGCCACGGGCTAGATGTAAACTGCAGATGACCATGTTGTGGTAGTTACCATGGATACCCAAGTGATGTGTGAGCTAACACATAGGCCCAACAGATTCCAAGAAGGCCAGAATCACCAGCGGCACCACCATCGATTGTCAGGTCACCCGGATTCAGCAAATACCAGAGTCCAAAATGATGCAGGTTTATACTGTTAATTTTCAGTTTATCGTTACAGTTGGTGTTATTCCATGTCGGAAGGGACGCAGCTACAGCCAGTGGGGTAACTAGAGACAGGCAGGCAGCTATGTGCAACAAAGGTAGGCGTGTTGTTTTCATATGCAGATCTGAAATATTGTCTTATATGCAAGAGGAGGAGTGATGGGGGTTCAGGCAAAAGCCAGGCTATGGATTGCATTGCTAAATGCTCCATCAGAGTGCAATGGTCGCCTGTCCTTTTTTTAAGTGATGATGTGGGTTTAGCCTGTGCTGTATGTATGTATGGGTGGCTGACTGCCACCCACCCAGAAAGTGTATGGGAGGCTGGTTGGCTGCCAGCCTTCCTTCCATTCCTATGAGTAATGTGAGTGCTCATGAAGGGGACATGGTTGGGTCCACCCCTTTCCCGGTTATCCCCTCTAGGCCTTTTGGCTTAGATCAAGTGTAAAAAAAGAAAGGATCTTGCGACAGATCGCATCCTGAGGCACGTTTTTTTTTGTGTGAATACTTGCACTTGGGTGACTTGTGAGCACATACTGATACATACGTTCCCTATCTGGGGACCATAAATTAAATGGATTTTTGAGAAAGGGAGCTGATTTGGAAGCTTGCTTCTGTCGCCCTATGCATTGACCCGATGTGGCAGTATCTTCGGGTAGTGAACAGTGCACCACCCCATTCCAGTGTTAAACAAGAAAGATTCTCATTTAATCCTCCGTGGGTGAGAATTTGAGTTTGAGAATTGGAGACCAAAATGATGAGTTGCACTGACTGGTTTATGAACGTCTATTCATTTAGCGTTTTAATGACCATGTTTGCACACTGATTGGTGTAAAAAAATAAAATAAAACTAAATAATAATAATCTAGCACACCTGTGCAGGTTTGACATGACATGACAGGTAGCTGTCTTGTGGGTGGTGCTGAATCCTGTTAAATGACATGAGGGTCTCATGCCTATACACAAGGGTGTGTCATTGCTGTTGCTTGACCATGCATTGGTTTCTGTGGTCAGTGAATGATAAAAACAAAATTTACCATCCATTGATGGATGGGAAATCCGCCATGAGGCATTTGTTTTTAGAAACTGCTGCTCACAACCAATGTTGCAATGGAGTGTCTCCATCTGCTGGTGGTATTGGAAAGGCATTAGTGCTATGACAGGGTCTGAAGAAGAAGAAGAAGACGGAAAAAAATATATATAAAAAGAAAAAGAGAGAGAGAGAGAGAGACTGACTTAGTGAGCGAGTGAGTGAGAGAGTGAGAGTGAGTGAGAGTGAATGAGTGAGTGAGTGATTGAGTGAGTGAGTGAGTGAGTGAGAACAAATGAGTTAAAGCAAGTGAGTGAGAGAGATCGAATGAATGAAAGTCTGAATGACAGAAAGAAAAAAGGATGAAGAAAGAAGCATGAAGAAAAAAAAATGTATATGGAGTTGCTGACATGAGTGCAATCTACAAAGCCGTTGAGGCTGATCCTCATGGGAGGATTATTGCACCAGGACCCTTAGCACTTTTAAAATGCCATTCAATGCCACGGGCTAGATGTAAACTGCAGATGACCATGTTGTGGTAGTTACCATGGATACCCAAGTGATGTGTGAGCTAACACATAGGCCCAACAGATTCCAAGAAGGCCAGAATCACCAGCGGCACCACCATCGATTGTCAGGTCACCCGGATTCAGCAAATACCAGAGTCCAAAATGATGCAGGTTTATACTGTTAATTTTCAGTTTATCGTTACAGTTGGTGTTATTCCATGTCGGAAGGGACGCAGCTACAGCCAGTGGGGTAACTAGAGACAGGCAGGCAGCTATGTGCAACAAAGGTAGGCGTGTTGTTTTCATATGCAGATCTGAAATATTGTCTTATATGCAAGAGGAGGAGTGATGGGGGTTCAGGCAAAAGCCAGGCTATGGATTGCATTGCTAAATGCTCCATCAGAGTGCAATGGTCGCCTGTCCTTTTTTTAAGTGATGATGTGGGTTTAGCCTGTGCTGTATGTATGTATGGGTGGCTGACTGCCACCCACCCAGAAAGTGTATGGGAGGCTGGTTGGCTGCCAGCCTTCCTTCCATTCCTATGAGTAATGTGAGTGCTCATGAAGGGGACATGGTTGGGTCCACCCCTTTCCCGGTTATCCCCTCTAGGCCTTTTGGCTTAGATCAAGTGTAAAAAAAGAAAGGATCTTGCGACAGATCGCATCCTGAGGCACGTTTTTTTTTGTGTGAATACTTGCACTTGGGTGACTTGTGAGCACATACTGATACATACGTTCCCTAGCTGGGGACCATAAATTAAATGGATTTTTGAGAAAGGGAGCTGATTTGGAAGCTTGCTTCTGTCGCCCTATGCATTGACCCGATGTGGCAGTATCTTCGGGTAGTGAACAGTGCACCACCCCATTCCAGTGTTAAACAAGAAAGATTCTCATGTAATCCTCCGTGGGTGAGAATTTGAGTTTGAGAATTGGAGACCAAAATGATGAGTTGCACTGACTGGTTTATGAACGTCTATTCATTTAGCGTTTTAATGACCATGTTTGCACACTGATTGGTGTAAAAAAATAAAATAAAACTAAATAATAATAATCTAGCACACCTGTGCAGGTTTGACATGACATGACAGGTAGCTGTCTTGTGGGTGGTGCTGAATCCTGTTAAATGACATGAGGGTCTCATGCCTATACACAAGGGTGTGTCATTGCTGTTGCTTGACCATGCATTGGTTTCTGTGGTCAGTGAATGATAAAAACAAAATTTACCATCCATTGATGGATGGGAAATCCGCCATGAGGCATTTGTTTTTAGAAACTGCTGCTCACAACCAATGTTGCAATGGAGTGTCTCCATCTGCTGGTGGTATTGGAAAGGCATTAGTGCTATGACAGGGTCTGAAGAAGAAGAAGAAGAAGAAGAAGAAGAAGACGGAAAAAAATATATATAAAAAGAAAAAGAGAGAGAGAGAGAGAGAGACTGACTTAGTGAGCGAGTGAGTGAGAGAGTGAGAGTGAGTGAGAGTGAATGAGTGAGTGAGTGATTGAGTGAGTGAGTGAGTGAGTGAGTGAGAACAAATGAGTTAAAGCAAGTGAGTGAGAGAGATCGAATGAATGAAAGTCTGAATGACAGAAAGAAAAAAGGATGAAGAAAGAAGCATGAAGAAAAAAAAATGTATATGGAGTTGCTGACATGAGTGCAATCTACAAAGCCGTTGAGGCTGATCCTTATGGGAGGATTATTGCACCAGGACCCTTAGCACTTTTAAAATGCCATTCAATGCCACGGGCTAGATGTAAACTGCAGATGACCATGTTGTGGTAGTTACCATGGATACCCAAGTGATGTGTGAGCTAACACATAGGCCCAACAGATTCCAAGAAGGCCAGAATCACCAGCGGCACCACCATCGATTGTCAGGTCACCCGGATTCAGCAAATACCAGAGTCCAAAATGATGCAGGTTTATACTTTTAATTTTCAGTTTATCGTTACAGTTGGTGTTATTCCATGTCGGAAGGGACGCAGCTACAGCCAGTGGGGTAACTAGAGACAGGCAGGCAGCTATGTGCAACAAAGGTAGGCGTGTTGTTTTCATATGCAGATCTGAAATATTGTCTTATATGCAAGAGGAGGAGTGATGGGGGTTCAGGCAAAAGCCAGGCTATGGATTGCATTGCTAAATGCTCCATCAGAGTGCAATGGTCGCCTGTCCTTTTTTTAAGTGATGATGTGGGTTTAGCCTGTGCTGTATGTATGTATGGGTGGCTGACTGCCACCCACCCAGAAAGTGTATGGGAGGCTGGTTGGCTGCCAGCCTTCCTTCCATTCCTATGAGTAATGTGAGTGCTCATGAAGGGGACATGGTTGGGTCCACCCCTTTCCCGGTTATCCCCTCTAGGCCTTTTGGCTTAGATCAAGTGTAAAAAAAGAAAGGATCTTGCGACAGATCGCATCCTGAGGCACGTTTTTTTTTGTGTGAATACTTGCACTTGGGTGACTTGTGAGCACATACTGATACATACGTTCCCTATCTGGGGACCATAAATTAAATGGATTTTTGAGAAAGGGAGCTGATTTGGAAGCTTGCTTCTGTCGCCCTATGCATTGACCCGATGTGGCAGTATCTTCGGGTAGTGAACAGTGCACCACCCCATTCCAGTGTTAAACAAGAAAGATTCTCATTTAATCCTCCGTGGGTGAGAATTTGAGTTTGAGAATTGGAGACCAAAATGATGAGTTGCACTGACTGGTTTATGAACGTCTATTCATTTAGCGTTTTAATGACCATGTTTGCACACTGATTGGTGTAAAAAAATAAAATAAAACTAAATAATAATAATCTAGCACACCTGTGCAGGTTTGACATGACATGACAGGTAGCTGTCTTGTGGGTGGTGCTGAATCCTGTTAAATGACATGAGGGTCTCATGCCTATACACAAGGGTGTGTCATTGCTGTTGCTTGACCATGCATTGGTTTCTGTGGTCAGTGAATGATAAAAACAAAATTTACCATCCATTGATGGATGGGAAATCCGCCATGAGGCATTTGTTTTTAGAAACTGCTGCTCACAACCAATGTTGCAATGGAGTGTCTCCATCTGCTGGTGGTATTGGAAAGGCATTAGTGCTATGACAGGGTCTGAAGAAGAAGAAGAAGAAGAAGAAGAAGAAGACGGAAAAAAATATATATAAAAAGAAAAAGAGAGAGAGAGAGAGAGACTGACTTAGTGAGCGAGTGAGTGAGAGAGTGAGAGTGAGTGAGAGTGAATGAGTGAGTGAGTGATTGAGTGAGTGAGTGAGTGAGTGAGTGAGAACAAATGAGTTAAAGCAAGTGAGTGAGAGAGATCGAATGAATGAAAGTCTGAATGACAGAAAGAAAAAAGGATGAAGAAAGAAGCATGAAGAAAAAAAAATGTATATGGAGTTGCTGACATGAGTGCAATCTACAAAGCCGTTGAGGCTGATCCTCATGGGAGGATTATTGCACCAGGACCCTTAGCACTTTTAAAATGCCATTCAATGCCACGGGCTAGATGTAAACTGCAGATGACCATGTTGTGGTAGTTACCATGGATACCCAAGTGATGTGTGAGCTAACACATAGGCCCAACAGATTCCAAGAAGGCCAGAATCACCAGCGGCACCACCATCGATTGTCAGGTCACCCGGATTCAGCAAATACCAGAGTCCAAAATGATGCAGGTTTATACTGTTAATTTTCAGTTTATCGTTACAGTTGGTGTTATTCCATGTCGGAAGGGACGCAGCTACAGCCAGTGGGGTAACTAGAGACAGGCAGGCAGCTATGTGCAACAAAGGTAGGCGTGTTGTTTTCATATGCAGATCTGAAATATTGTCTTATATGCAAGAGGAGGAGTGATGGGGGTTCAGGCAAAAGCCAGGCTATGGATTGCATTGCTAAATGCTCCATCAGAGTGCAATGGTCGCCTGTCCTTTTTTTAAGTGATGATGTGGGTTTAGCCTGTGCTGTATGTATGTATGGGTGGCTGACTGCCACCCACCCAGAAAGTGTATGGGAGGCTGGTTGGCTGCCAGCCTTCCTTCCATTCCTATGAGTAATGTGAGTGCTCATGAAGGGGACATGGTTGGGTCCACCCCTTTCCCGGTTATCCCCTCTAGGCCTTTTGGCTTAGATCAAGTGTAAAAAAAGAAAGGATCTTGCGACAGATCGCATCCTGAGGCACGTTTTTTTTTGTGTGAATACTTGCACTTGGGTGACTTGTGAGCACATACTGATACATACGTTCCCTATCTGGGGACCATAAATTAAATGGATTTTTGAGAAAGGGAGCTGATTTGGAAGCTTGCTTCTGTCGCCCTATGCATTGACCCGATGTGGCAGTATCTTCGGGTAGTGAACAGTGCACCACCCCATTCCAGTGTTAAACAAGAAAGATTCTCATTTAATCCTCCGTGGGTGAGAATTTGAGTTTGAGAATTGGAGACCAAAATGATGAGTTGCACTGACTGGTTTATGAACGTCTATTCATTTAGCGTTTTAATGACCATGTTTGCACACTGATTGGTGTAAAAAAATAAAATAAAACTAAATAATAATAATCTAGCACACCTGTGCAGGTTTGACATGACATGACAGGTAGCTGTCTTGTGGGTGGTGCTGAATCCTGTTAAATGACATGAGGGTCTCATGCCTATACACAAGGGTGTGTCATTGCTGTTGCTTGACCATGCATTGGTTTCTGTGGTCAGTGAATGATAAAAACTAAATTTACCATCCATTGATGGATGGGAAATCCGCCATGAGGCATTTGTTTTTAGAAACTGCTGCTCACAACCAATGTTGCAATGGAGTGTCTCCATCTGCTGGTGGTATTGGAAAGGCATTAGTGCTATGACAGGGTCTGAAGAAGAAGAAGAAGAAGAAGAAGAAGAAGAAGAAGAAGACGGAAAAAAATATATATAAAAAGAAAAAGAGAGAGAGAGAGAGAGAGACTGACTTAGTGAGCGAGTGAGTGAGAGAGTGAGAGTGAGTGAGAGTGAATGAGTGAGTGAGTGATTGAGTGAGTGAGTGAGTGAGTGAGAACAAATGAGTTAAAGCAAGTGAGTGAGAGAGATCGAATGAATGAAAGTCTGAATGACAGAAAGAAAAAAGGATGAAGAAAGAAGCATGAAGAAAAAAAAATGTATATGGAGTTGCTGACATGAGTGCAATCTACAAAGCCGTTGAGGCTGATCCTCATGGGAGGATTATTGCACCAGGACCCTTAGCACTTTTAAAATGCCATTCAATGCCACGGGCTAGATGTAAACTGCAGATGACCATGTTGTGGTAGTTACCATGGATACCCAAGTGATGTGTGAGCTAACACATAGGCCCAACAGATTCCAAGAAGGCCAGAATCACCAGCGGCACCACCATCGATTGTCAGGTCACCCGGATTCAGCAAATACCAGAGTCCAAAATGATGCAGGTTTATACTGTTAATTTTCAGTTTATCGTTACAGTTGGTGTTATTCCATGTCGGAAGGGACGCAGCTACAGCCAGTGGGGTAACTAGAGACAGGCAGGCAGCTATGTGCAACAAAGGTAGGCGTGTTGTTTTCATATGCAGATCTGAAATATTGTCTTATATGCAAGAGGAGGAGTGATGGGGGTTCAGGCAAAAGCCAGGCTATGGATTGCATTGCTAAATGCTCCATCAGAGTGCAATGGTCGCCTGTCCTTTTTTTAAGTGATGATGTGGGTTTAGCCTGTGCTGTATGTATGTATGGGTGGCTGACTGCCACCCACCCAGAAAGTGTATGGGAGGCTGGTTGGCTGCCAGCCTTCCTTCCATTCCTATGAGTAATGTGAGTGCTCATGAAGGGGACATGGTTGGGTCCACCCCTTTCCCGATTATCCCCTCTAGGCCTTTTGGCTTAGATCAAGTGTAAAAAAAGAAAGGATCTTGCGACAGATCGCATCCTGAGGCACGTTTTTTTTTGTGTGAATACTTGCACTTGGGTGACTTGTGAGCACATACTGATACATACGTTCCCTATCTGGGGACCATAAATTAAATGGATTTTTGAGAAAGGGAGCTGATTTGGAAGCTTGCTTCTGTCGCCCTATGCATTGACCCGATGTGGCAGTATCTTCGGGTAGTGAACAGTGCACCACCCCATTCCAGTGTTAAACAAGAAAGATTCTCATTTAATCCTCCGTGGGTGAGAATTTGAGTTTGAGAATTGGAGACCAAAATGATGAGTTGCACTGACTGGTTTATGAACGTCTATTCATTTAGCGTTTTAATGACCATGTTTGCACACTGATTGGTGTAAAAAAATAAAATAAAACTAAATAATAATAATCTAGCACACCTGTGCAGGTTTGACATGACATGACAGGTAGCTGTCTTGTGGGTGGTGCTGAATCCTGTTAAATGACATGAGGGTCTCATGCCTATACACAAGGGTGTGTCATTGCTGTTGCTTGACCATGCATTGGTTTCTGTGGTCAGTGAATGATAAAAACTAAATTTACCATCCATTGATGGATGGGAAATCCGCCATGAGGCATTTGTTTTTAGAAACTGCTGCTCACAACCAATGTTGCAATGGAGTGTCTCCATCTGCTGGTGGTATTGGAAAGGCATTAGTGCTATGACAGGGTCTGAAGAAGAAGAAGAAGAAGAAGAAGAAGAAGACGGAAAAAAATATATATAAAAAGAAAAAGAGAGAGAGAGAGAGAGAGACTGACTTAGTGAGCGAGTGAGTGAGAGAGTGAGAGTGAGTGAGAGTGAATGAGTGAGTGAGTGATTGAGTGAGTGAGTGAGTGAGTGAGAACAAATGAGTTAAAGCAAGTGAGTGAGAGAGATCGAATGAATGAAAGTCTGAATGACAGAAAGAAAAAAGGATGAAGAAAGAAGCATGAAGAAAAAAAAATGTATATGGAGTTGCTGACATGAGTGCAATCTACAAAGCCGTTGAGGCTGATCCTCATGGGAGGATTATTGCACCAGGACCCTTAGCACTTTTAAAATGCCATTCAATGCCACGGGCTAGATGTAAACTGCAGATGACCATGTTGTGGTAGTTACCATGGATACCCAAGTGATGTGTGAGCTAACACATAGGCCCAACAGATTCCAAGAAGGCCAGAATCACCAGCGGCACCACCATCGATTGTCAGGTCACCCGGATTCAGCAAATACCAGAGTCCAAAATGATGCAGGTTTATACTGTTAATTTTCAGTTTATCGTTACAGTTGGTGTTATTCCATGTCGGAAGGGACGCAGCTACAGCCAGTGGGGTAACTAGAGACAGGCAGGCAGCTATGTGCAACAAAGGTAGGCGTGTTGTTTTCATATGCAGATCTGAAATATTGTCTTATATGCAAGAGGAGGAGTGATGGGGGTTCAGGCAAAAGCCAGGCTATGGATTGCATTGCTAAATGCTCCATCAGAGTGCAATGGTCGCCTGTCCTTTTTTTAAGTGATGATGTGGGTTTAGCCTGTGCTGTATGTATGTATGGGTGGCTGACTGCCACCCACCCAGAAAGTGTATGGGAGGCTGGTTGGCTGCCAGCCTTCCTTCCATTCCTATGAGTAATGTGAGTGCTCATGAAGGGGACATGGTTGGGTCCACCCCTTTCCCGGTTATCCCCTCTAGGCCTTTTGGCTTAGATCAAGTGTAAAAAAAGAAAGGATCTTGCGACAGATCGCATCCTGAGGCACGTTTTTTTTTGTGTGAATACTTGCACTTGGGTGACTTGTGAGCACATACTGATACATACGTTCCCTATCTGGGGACCATAAATTAAATGGATTTTTGAGAAAGGGAGCTGATTTGGAAGCTTGCTTCTGTCGCCCTATGCATTGACCCGATGTGGCAGTATCTTCGGGTAGTGAACAGTGCACCACCCCATTCCAGTGTTAAACAAGAAAGATTCTCATTTAATCCTCCGTGGGTGAGAATTTGAGTTTGAGAATTGGAGACCAAAATGATGAGTTGCACTGACTGGTTTATGAACGTCTATTCATTTAGCGTTTTAATGACCATGTTTGCACACTGATTGGTGTAAAAAAATAAAATAAAACTAAATAATAATAATCTAGCACACCTGTGCAGGTTTGACATGACATGACAGGTAGCTGTCTTGTGGGTGGTGCTGAATCCTGTTAAATGACATGAGGGTCTCATGCCTATACACAAGGGTGTGTCATTGCTGTTGCTTGACCATGCATTGGTTTCTGTGGTCAGTGAATGATAAAAACAAAATTTACCATCCATTGATGGATGGGAAATCCGCCATGAGGCATTTGTTTTTAGAAACTGCTGCTCACAACCAATGTTGCAATGGAGTGTCTCCATCTGCTGGTGGTATTGGAAAGGCATTAGTGCTATGACAGGGTCTGAAGAAGAAGAAGAAGAAGAAGAAGACGGAAAAAAATATATATAAAAAGAAAAAGAGAGAGAGAGAGAGAGACTGACTTAGTGAGCGAGTGAGTGAGAGAGTGAGAGTGAGTGAGAGTGAATGAGTGAGTGAGTGATTGAGTGAGTGAGTGAGTGAGAACAAATGAGTTAAAGCAAGTGAGTGAGAGAGATCGAATGAATGAAAGTCTGAATGACAGAAAGAAAAAAGGATGAAGAAAGAAGCATGAAGAAAAAAAAATGTATATGGAGTTGCTGACATGAGTGCAATCTACAAAGCCGTTGAGGCTGATCCTCATGGGAGGATTATTGCACCAGGACCCTTAGCACTTTTAAAATGCCATTCAATGCCACGGGCTAGATGTAAACTGCAGATGACCATGTTGTGGTAGTTACCATGGATACCCAAGTGATGTGTGAGCTAACACATAGGCCCAACAGATTCCAAGAAGGCCAGAATCACCAGCGGCACCACCATCGATTGTCAGGTCACCCGGATTCAGCAAATACCAGAGTCCAAAATGATGCAGGTTTATACTGTTAATTTTCAGTTTATCGTTACAGTTGGTGTTATTCCATGTCGGAAGGGACGCAGCTACAGCCAGTGGGGTAACTAGAGACAGGCAGGCAGCTATGTGCAACAAAGGTAGGCGTGTTGTTTTCATATGCAGATCTGAAATATTGTCTTATATGCAAGAGGAGGAGTGATGGGGGTTCAGGCAAAAGCCAGGCTATGGATTGCATTGCTAAATGCTCCATCAGAGTGCAATGGTCGCCTGTCCTTTTTTTAAGTGATGATGTGGGTTTAGCCTGTGCTGTATGTATGTATGGGTGGCTGACTGCCACCCACCCAGAAAGTGTATGGGAGGCTGGTTGGCTGCCAGCCTTCCTTCCATTCCTATGAGTAATGTGAGTGCTCATGAAGGGGACATGGTTGGGTCCACCCCTTTCCCGGTTATCCCCTCTAGGCCTTTTGGCTTAGATCAAGTGTAAAAAAAGAAAGGATCTTGCGACAGATCGCATCCTGAGGCACGTTTTTTTTTGTGTGAATACTTGCACTTGGGTGACTTGTGAGCACATACTGATACATACGTTCCCTATCTGGGGACCATAAATTAAATGGATTTTTGAGAAAGGGAGCTGATTTGGAAGCTTGCTTCTGTCGCCCTATGCATTGACCCGATGTGGCAGTATCTTCGGGTAGTGAACAGTGCACCACCCCATTCCAGTGTTAAACAAGAAAGATTCTCATTTAATCCTCCGTGGGTGAGAATTTGAGTTTGAGAATTGGAGACCAAAATGATGAGTTGCACTGACTGGTTTATGAACGTCTATTCATTTAGCGTTTTAATGACCATGTTTGCACACTGATTGGTGTAAAAAAATAAAATAAAACTAAATAATAATAATCTAGCACACCTGTGCAGGTTTGACATGACATGACAGGTAGCTGTCTTGTGGGTGGTGCTGAATCCTGTTAAATGACATGAGGGTCTCATGCCTATACACAAGGGTGTGTCATTGCTGTTGCTTGACCATGCATTGGTTTCTGTGGTCAGTGAATGATAAAAACAAAATTTACCATCCATTGATGGATGGGAAATCCGCCATGAGGCATTTGTTTTTAGAAACTGCTGCTCACAACCAATGTTGCAATGGAGTGTCTCCATCTGCTGGTGGTATTGGAAAGGCATTAGTGCTATGACAGGGTCTGAAGAAGAAGAAGAAGAAGAAGAAGACGGAAAAAAATATATATAAAAAGAAAAAGAGAGAGAGAGAGAGAGACTGACTTAGTGAGCGAGTGAGTGAGAGAGTGAGAGTGAGTGAGAGTGAATGAGTGAGTGAGTGATTGAGTGAGTGAGTGAGTGAGTGAGAACAAATGAGTTAAAGCAAGTGAGTGAGAGAGATCGAATGAATGAAAGTCTGAATGACAGAAAGAAAAAAGGATGAAGAAAGAAGCATGAAGAAAAAAAAATGTATATGGAGTTGCTGACATGAGTGCAATCTACAAAGCCGTTGAGGCTGATCCTCATGGGAGGATTATTGCACCAGGACCCTTAGCACTTTTAAAATGCCATTCAATGCCACGGGCTAGATGTAAACTGCAGATGACCATGTTGTGGTAGTTACCATGGATACCCAAGTGATGTGTGAGCTAACACATAGGCCCAACAGATTCCAAGAAGGCCAGAATCACCAGCGGCACCACCATCGATTGTCAGGTCACCCGGATTCAGCAAATACCAGAGTCCAAAATGATGCAGGTTTATACTGTTAATTTTCAGTTTATCGTTACAGTTGGTGTTATTCCATGTCGGAAGGGACGCAGCTACAGCCAGTGGGGTAACTAGAGACAGGCAGGCAGCTATGTGCAACAAAGGTAGGCGTGTTGTTTTCATATGCAGATCTGAAATATTGTCTTATATGCAAGAGGAGGAGTGATGGGGGTTCAGGCAAAAGCCAGGCTATGGATTGCATTGCTAAATGCTCCATCAGAGTGCAATGGTCGCCTGTCCTTTTTTTAAGTGATGATGTGGGTTTAGCCTGTGCTGTATGTATGTATGGGTGGCTGACTGCCACCCACCCAGAAAGTGTATGGGAGGCTGGTTGGCTGCCAGCCTTCCTTCCATTCCTATGAGTAATGTGAGTGCTCATGAAGGGGACATGGTTGGGTCCACCCCTTTCCCGGTTATCCCCTCTAGGCCTTTTGGCTTAGATCAAGTGTAAAAAAAAGAAAGGATCTTGCGACAGATCGCATCCTGAGGCACGTTTTTTTTTGTGTGAATACTTGCACTTGGGTGACTTGTGAGCACATACTGATACATACGTTCCCTATCTGGGGACCATAAATTAAATGGATTTTTGAGAAAGGGAGCTGATTTGGAAGCTTGCTTCTGTCGCCCTATGCATTGACCCGATGTGGCAGTATCTTCGGGTAGTGAACAGTGCACCACCCCATTCCAGTGTTAAACAAGAAAGATTCTCATTTAATCCTCCGTGGGTGAGAATTTGAGTTTGAGAATTGGAGACCAAAATGATGAGTTGCACTGACTGGTTTATGAACGTCTATTCATTTAGCGTTTTAATGACCATGTTTGCACACTGATTGGTGTAAAAAAATAAAATAAAACTAAATAATAATAATCTAGCACACCTGTGCAGGTTTGACATGACATGACAGGTAGCTGTCTTGTGGGTGGTGCTGAATCCTGTTAAATGACATGAGGGTCTCATGCCTATACACAAGGGTGTGTCATTGCTGTTGCTTGACCATGCATTGGTTTCTGTGGTCAGTGAATGATAAAAACAAAATTTACCATCCATTGATGGATGGGAAATCCGCCATGAGGCATTTGTTTTTAGAAACTGCTGCTCACAACCAATGTTGCAATGGAGTGTCTCCATCTGCTGGTGGTATTGGAAAGGCATTAGTGCTATGACAGGGTCTGAAGAAGAAGAAGAAGAAGAAGAAGAAGACGGAAAAAAATATATATAAAAAGAAAAAGAGAGAGAGAGAGAGAGACTGACTTAGTGAGCGAGTGAGTGAGAGAGTGAGAGTGAGTGAGAGTGAATGAGTGAGTGAGTGATTGAGTGAGTGAGTGAGTGAGAACAAATGAGTTAAAGCAAGTGAGTGAGAGAGATCGAATGAATGAAAGTCTGAATGACAGAAAGAAAAAAGGATGAAGAAAGAAGCATGAAGAAAAAAAAATGTATATGGAGTTGCTGACATGAGTGCAATCTACAAAGCCGTTGAGGCTGATCCTCATGGGAGGATTATTGCACCAGGACCCTTAGCACTTTTAAAATGCCATTCAATGCCACGGGCTAGATGTAAACTGCAGATGACCATGTTGTGGTAGTTACCATGGATACCCAAGTGATGTGTGAGCTAACACATAGGCCCAACAGATTCCAAGAAGGCCAGAATCACCAGCGGCACCACCATCGATTGTCAGGTCACCCGGATTCAGCAAATACCAGAGTCCAAAATGATGCAGGTTTATACTGTTAATTTTCAGTTTATCGTTACAGTTGGTGTTATTCCATGTCGGAAGGGACGCAGCTACAGCCAGTGGGGTAACTAGAGACAGGCAGGCAGCTATGTGCAACAAAGGTAGGCGTGTTGTTTTCATATGCAGATCTGAAATATTGTCTTATATGCAAGAGGAGGAGTGATGGGGGTTCAGGCAAAAGCCAGTCTATGGATTGCATTGCTAAATGCTCCATCAGAGTGCAATGGTCGCCTGTCCTTTTTTTAAGTGATGATGTGGGTTTAGCCTGTGCTGTATGTATGTATGGGTGGCTGACTGCCACCCACCCAGAAAGTGTATGGGAGGCTGGTTGGCTGCCAGCCTTCCTTCCATTCCTATGAGTAATGTGAGTGCTCATGAAGGGGACATGGTTGGGTCCACCCCTTTCCCGGTTATCCCCTCTAGGCCTTTTGGCTTAGATCAAGTGTACCTTTTGGCTTAGATCAAGTGTAAAAAAAGAAAGGATCTTGCGACAGATCGCATCCTGAGGCACGTTTTTTTTTGTGTGAATACTTGCACTTGGGTGACTTGTGAGCACATACTGATACATACGTTCCCTATCTGGGGACCATAAATTAAATGGATTTTTGAGAAAGGGAGCTGATTTGGAAGCTTGCTTCTGTCGCCCTATGCATTGACCCGATGTGGCAGTATCTTCGGGTAGTGAACAGTGCACCACCCCATTCCAGTGTTAAACAAGAAAGATTCTCATTTAATCCTCCGTGGGTGAGAATTTGAGTTTGAGAATTGGAGACCAAAATGATGAGTTGCACTGACTGGTTTATGAACGTCTATTCATTTAGCGTTTTAATGACCATGTTTGCACACTGATTGGTGTAAAAAAATAAAATAAAACTAAATAATAATAATCTAGCACACCTGTGCAGGTTTGACATGACATGACAGGTAGCTGTCTTGTGGGTGGTGCTGAATCCTGTTAAATGACATGAGGGTCTCATGCCTATACACAAGGGTGTGTCATTGCTGTTGCTTGACCATGCATTGGTTTCTGTGGTCAGTGAATGATAAAAACAAAATTTACCATCCATTGATGGATGGGAAATCCGCCATGAGGCATTTGTTTTTAGAAACTGCTGCTCACAACCAATGTTGCAATGGAGTGTCTCCATCTGCTGGTGGTATTGGAAAGGCATTAGTGCTATGACAGGGTCTGAAGAAGAAGAAGAAGAAGAAGAAGACGGAAAAAAATATATATAAAAAGAAAAAGAGAGAGAGAGAGAGAGACTGACTTAGTGAGCGAGTGAGTGAGAGAGTGAGAGTGAGTGAGAGTGAATGAGTGAGTGAGTGATTGAGTGAGTGAGTGAGTGAGAACAAATGAGTTAAAGCAAGTGAGTGAGAGAGATCGAATGAATGAAAGTCTGAATGACAGAAAGAAAAAAGGATGAAGAAAGAAGCATGAAGAAAAAAAAATGTATATGGAGTTGCTGACATGAGTGCAATCTACAAAGCCGTTGAGGCTGATCCTCATGGGAGGATTATTGCACCAGGACCCTTAGCACTTTTAAAATGCCATTCAATGCCACGGGCTAGATGTAAACTGCAGATGACCATGTTGTGGTAGTTACCATGGATACCCAAGTGATGTGTGAGCTAACACATAGGCCCAACAGATTCCAAGAAGGCCAGAATCACCAGCGGCACCACCATCGATTGTCAGGTCACCCGGATTCAGCAAATACCAGAGTCCAAAATGATGCAGGTTTATACTGTTAATTTTCAGTTTATCGTTACAGTTGGTGTTATTCCATGTCGGAAGGGACGCAGCTACAGCCAGTGGGGTAACTAGAGACAGGCAGGCAGCTATGTGCAACAAAGGTAGGCGTGTTGTTTTCATATGCAGATCTGAAATATTGTCTTATATGCAAGAGGAGGAGTGATGGGGGTTCAGGCAAAAGCCAGGCGGCTATGGATTGCATTGCTAAATGCTCCATCAGAGTGCAATGGTCGCCTGTCCTTTTTTTAAGTGATGATGTGGGTTTAGCCTGTGCTGTATGTATGTATGGGTGGCTGACTGCCACCCACCCAGAAAGTGTATGGGAGGCTGGTTGGCTGCCAGCCTTCCTTCCATTCCTATGAGTAATGTGAGTGCTCATGAAGGGGACATGGTTGGGTCCACCCCTTTCCCGGTTATCCCCTCTAGGCCTTTTGGCTTAGATCAAGTGTAAAAAAAGAAAGGATCTTGCGACAGATCGCATCCTGAGGCACGTTTTTTTTTGTGTGAATACTTGCACTTGGGTGACTTGTGAGCACATACTGATACATACGTTCCCTATCTGGGGACCATAAATTAAATGGATTTTTGAGAAAGGGAGCTGATTTGGAAGCTTGCTTCTGTCGCCCTATGCATTGACCCGATGTGGCAGTATCTTCGGGTAGTGAACAGTGCACCACCCCATTCCAGTGTTAAACAAGAAAGATTCTCATTTAATCCTCCGTGGGTGAGAATTTGAGTTTGAGAATTGGAGACCAAAATGATGAGTTGCACTGACTGGTTTATGAACGTCTATTCATTTAGCGTTTTAATGACCATGTTTGCACACTGATTGGTGTAAAAAAATAAAATAAAACTAAATAATAATAATCTAGCACACCTGTGCAGGTTTGACATGACATGACAGGTAGCTGTCTTGTGGGTGGTGCTGAATCCTGTTAAATGACATGAGGGTCTCATGCCTATACACAAGGGTGTGTCATTGCTGTTGCTTGACCATGCATTGGTTTCTGTGGTCAGTGAATGATAAAAACAAAATTTACCATCCATTGATGGATGGGAAATCCGCCATGAGGCATTTGTTTTTAGAAACTGCTGCTCACAACCAATGTTGCAATGGAGTGTCTCCATCTGCTGGTGGTATTGGAAAGGCATTAGTGCTATGACAGGGTCTGAAGAAGAAGAAGAAGAAGAAGAAGACGGAAAAAAATATATATAAAAAGAAAAAGAGAGAGAGAGAGAGAGACTGACTTAGTGAGCGAGTGAGTGAGAGAGTGAGAGTGAGTGAGAGTGAATGAGTGAGTGAGTGATTGAGTGAGTGAGTGAGTGAGTGAGAACAAATGAGTTAAAGCAAGTGAGTGAGAGAGATCGAATGAATGAAAGTCTGAATGACAGAAAGAAAAAAGGATGAAGAAAGAAGCATGAAGAAAAAAAAATGTATATGGAGTTGCTGACATGAGTGCAATCTACAAAGCCGTTGAGGCTGATCCTCATGGGAGGATTATTGCACCAGGACCCTTAGCACTTTTAAAATGCCATTCAATGCCACGGGCTAGATGTAAACTGCAGATGACCATGTTGTGGTAGTTACCATGGATACCCAAGTGATGTGTGAGCTAACACATAGGCCCAACAGATTCCAAGAAGGCCAGAATCACCAGCGGCACCACCATCGATTGTCAGGTCACCCGGATTCAGCAAATACCAGAGTCCAAAATGATGCAGGTTTATACTGTTAATTTTCAGTTTATCGTTACAGTTGGTGTTATTCCATGTCGGAAGGGACGCAGCTACAGCCAGTGGGGTAACTAGAGACAGGCAGGCAGCTATGTGCAACAAAGGTAGGCGTGTTGTTTTCATATGCAGATCTGAAATATTGTCTTATATGCAAGAGGAGGAGTGATGGGGGTTCAGGCAAAAGCCAGGCTATGGATTGCATTGCTAAATGCTCCATCAGAGTGCAATGGTCGCCTGTCCTTTTTTTAAGTGATGATGTGGGTTTAGCCTGTGCTGTATGTATGTATGGGTGGCTGACTGCCACCCACCCAGAAAGTGTATGGGAGGCTGGTTGGCTGCCAGCCTTCCTTCCATTCCTATGAGTAATGTGAGTGCTCATGAAGGGGACATGGTTGGGTCCACCCCTTTCCCGGTTATCCCCTCTAGGCCTTTTGGCTTAGATCAAGTGTAAAAAAAAGAAAGGATCTTGCGACAGATCGCATCCTGAGGCACGTTTTTTTTTGTGTGAATACTTGCACTTGGGTGACTTGTGAGCACATACTGATACATACGTTCCCTATCTGGGGACCATAAATTAAATGGATTTTTGAGAAAGGGAGCTGATTTGGAAGCTTGCTTCTGTCGCCCTATGCATTGACCCGATGTGGCAGTATCTTCGGGTAGTGAACAGTGCACCACCCCATTCCAGTGTTAAACAAGAAAGATTCTCATTTAATCCTCCGTGGGTGAGAATTTGAGTTTGAGAATTGGAGACCAAAATGATGAGTTGCACTGACTGGTTTATGAACGTCTATTCATTTAGCGTTTTAATGACCATGTTTGCACACTGATTGGTGTAAAAAAATAAAATAAAACTAAATAATAATAATCTAGCACACCTGTGCAGGTTTGACATGACATGACAGGTAGCTGTCTTGTGGGTGGTGCTGAATCCTGTTAAATGACATGAGGGTCTCATGCCTATACACAAGGGTGTGTCATTGCTGTTGCTTGACCATGCATTGGTTTCTGTGGTCAGTGAATGATAAAAACAAAATTTACCATCCATTGATGGATGGGAAATCCGCCATGAGGCATTTGTTTTTAGAAACTGCTGCTCACAACCAATGTTGCAATGGAGTGTCTCCATCTGCTGGTGGTATTGGAAAGGCATTAGTGCTATGACAGGGTCTGAAGAAGAAGAAGAAGAAGAAGAAGACGGAAAAAAATATATATAAAAAGAAAAAGAGAGAGAGAGAGAGAGACTGACTTAGTGAGCGAGTGAGTGAGAGAGTGAGAGTGAGTGAGAGTGAATGAGTGAGTGAGTGATTGAGTGAGTGAGTGAGTGAGAACAAATGAGTTAAAGCAAGTGAGTGAGAGAGATCGAATGAATGAAAGTCTGAATGACAGAAAGAAAAAAGGATGAAGAAAGAAGCATGAAGAAAAAAAAATGTATATGGAGTTGCTGACATGAGTGCAATCTACAAAGCCGTTGAGGCTGATCCTCATGGGAGGATTATTGCACCAGGACCCTTAGCACTTTTAAAATGCCATTCAATGCCACGGGCTAGATGTAAACTGCAGATGACCATGTTGTGGTAGTTACCATGGATACCCAAGTGATGTGTGAGCTAACACATAGGCCCAACAGATTCCAAGAAGGCCAGAATCACCAGCGGCACCACCATCGATTGTCAGGTCACCCGGATTCAGCAAATACCAGAGTCCAAAATGATGCAGGTTTATACTGTTAATTTTCAGTTTATCGTTACAGTTGGTGTTATTCCATGTCGGAAGGGACGCAGCTACAGCCAGTGGGGTAACTAGAGACAGGCAGGCAGCTATGTGCAACAAAGGTAGGCGTGTTGTTTTCATATGCAGATCTGAAATATTGTCTTATATGCAAGAGGAGGAGTGATGGGGGTTCAGGCAAAAGCCAGTCTATGGATTGCATTGCTAAATGCTCCATCAGAGTGCAATGGTCGCCTGTCCTTTTTTTAAGTGATGATGTGGGTTTAGCCTGTGCTGTATGTATGTATGGGTGGCTGACTGCCACCCACCCAGAAAGTGTATGGGAGGCTGGTTGGCTGCCAGCCTTCCTTCCATTCCTATGAGTAATGTGAGTGCTCATGAAGGGGACATGGTTGGGTCCACCCCTTTCCCGGTTATCCCCTCTAGGCCTTTTGGCTTAGATCAAGTGTAAAAAAAGAAAGGATCTTGCGACAGATCGCATCCTGAGGCACGTTTTTTTTTGTGTGAATACTTGCACTTGGGTGACTTGTGAGCACATACTGATACATACGTTCCCTATCTGGGGACCATAAATTAAATGGATTTTTGAGAAAGGGAGCTGATTTGGAAGCTTGCTTCTGTCGCCCTATGCATTGACCCGATGTGGCAGTATCTTCGGGTAGTGAACAGTGCACCACCCCATTCCAGTGTTAAACAAGAAAGATTCTCATTTAATCCTCCGTGGGTGAGAATTTGAGTTTGAGAATTGGAGACCAAAATGATGAGTTGCACTGACTGGTTTATGAACGTCTATTCATTTAGCGTTTTAATGACCATGTTTGCACACTGATTGGTGTAAAAAAATAAAATAAAACTAAATAATAATAATCTAGCACACCTGTGCAGGTTTGACATGACATGACAGGTAGCTGTCTTGTGGGTGGTGCTGAATCCTGTTAAATGACATGAGGGTCTCATGCCTATACACAAGGGTGTGTCATTGCTGTTGCTTGACCATGCATTGGTTTCTGTGGTCAGTGAATGATAAAAACAAAATTTACCATCCATTGATGGATGGGAAATCCGCCATGAGGCATTTGTTTTTAGAAACTGCTGCTCACAACCAATGTTGCAATGGAGTGTCTCCATCTGCTGGTGGTATTGGAAAGGCATTAGTGCTATGACAGGGTCTGAAGAAGAAGAAGAAGAAGAAGAAGAAGAAGACGGAAAAAAATATATATAAAAAGAAAAAGAGAGAGAGAGAGAGAGACTGACTTAGTGAGCGAGTGAGTGAGAGAGTGAGAGTGAGTGAGAGTGAATGAGTGAGTGAGTGATTGAGTGAGTGAGTGAGTGAGTGAGTGAGAACAAATGAGTTAAAGCAAGTGAGTGAGAGAGATCGAATGAATGAAAGTCTGAATGACAGAAAGAAAAAAGGATGAAGAAAGAAGCATGAAGAAAAAAAAATGTATATGGAGTTGCTGACATGAGTGCAATCTACAAAGCCGTTGAGGCTGATCCTCATGGGAGGATTATTGCACCAGGACCCTTAGCACTTTTAAAATGCCATTCAATGCCACGGGCTAGATGTAAACTGCAGATGACCATGTTGTGGTAGTTACCATGGATACCCAAGTGATGTGTGAGCTAACACATAGGCCCAACAGATTCCAAGAAGGCCAGAATCACCAGCGGCACCACCATCGATTGTCAGGTCACCCGGATTCAGCAAATACCAGAGTCCAAAATGATGCAGGTTTATACTGTTAATTTTCAGTTTATCGTTACAGTTGGTGTTATTCCATGTCGGAAGGGACGCAGCTACAGCCAGTGGGGTAACTAGAGACAGGCAGGCAGCTATGTGCAACAAAGGTAGGCGTGTTGTTTTCATATGCAGATCTGAAATATTGTCTTATATGCAAGAGGAGGAGTGATGGGGGTTCAGGCAAAAGCCAGGCTATGGATTGCATTGCTAAATGCTCCATCAGAGTGCAATGGTCGCCTGTCCTTTTTTTAAGTGATGATGTGGGTTTAGCCTGTGCTGTATGTATGTATGGGTGGCTGACTGCCACCCACCCAGAAAGTGTATGGGAGGCTGGTTGGCTGCCAGCCTTCCTTCCATTCCTATGAGTAATGTGAGTGCTCATGAAGGGGACATGGTTGGGTCCACCCCTTTCCCGGTTATCCCCTCTAGGCCTTTTGGCTTAGATCAAGTGTAAAAAAAGAAAGGATCTTGCGACAGATCGCATCCTGAGGCACGTTTTTTTTTGTGTGAATACTTGCACTTGGGTGACTTGTGAGCACATACTGATACATACGTTCCCTATCTGGGGACCATAAATTAAATGGATTTTTGAGAAAGGGAGCTGATTTGGAAGCTTGCTTCTGTCGCCCTATGCATTGACCCGATGTGGCAGTATCTTCGGGTAGTGAACAGTGCACCACCCCATTCCAGTGTTAAACAAGAAAGATTCTCATTTAATCCTCCGTGGGTGAGAATTTGAGTTTGAGAATTGGAGACCAAAATGATGAGTTGCACTGACTGGTTTATGAACGTCTATTCATTTAGCGTTTTAATGACCATGTTTGCACACTGATTGGTGTAAAAAAATAAAATAAAACTAAATAATAATAATCTAGCACACCTGTGCAGGTTTGACATGACATGACAGGTAGCTGTCTTGTGGGTGGTGCTGAATCCTGTTAAATGACATGAGGGTCTCATGCCTATACACAAGGGTGTGTCATTGCTGTTGCTTGACCATGCATTGGTTTCTGTGGTCAGTGAATGATAAAAACAAAATTTACCATCCATTGATGGATGGGAAATCCGCCATGAGGCATTTGTTTTTAGAAACTGCTGCTCACAACCAATGTTGCAATGGAGTGTCTCCATCTGCTGGTGGTATTGGAAAGGCATTAGTGCTATGACAGGGTCTGAAGAAGAAGAAGAAGAAGAAGAAGAAGAAGAAGAAGACGGAAAAAAATATATATAAAAAGAAAAAGAGAGAGAGAGAGAGAGACTGACTTAGTGAGCGAGTGAGTGAGAGAGTGAGAGTGAGTGAGAGTGAATGAGTGAGTGAGTGATTGAGTGAGTGAGTGAGTGAGTGAGAACAAATGAGTTAAAGCAAGTGAGTGAGAGAGATCGAATGAATGAAAGTCTGAATGACAGAAAGAAAAAAGGATGAAGAAAGAAGCATGAAGAAAAAAAAATGTATATGGAGTTGCTGACATGAGTGCAATCTACAAAGCCGTTGAGGCTGATCCTCATGGGAGGATTATTGCACCAGGACCCTTAGCACTTTTAAAATGCCATTCAATGCCACGGGCTAGATGTAAACTGCAGATGACCATGTTGTGGTAGTTACCATGGATACCCAAGTGATGTGTGAGCTAACACATAGGCCCAACAGATTCCAAGAAGGCCAGAATCACCAGTGGCACCACCATCGATTGTCAGGTCACCCGGATTCAGCAAATACCAGAGTCCAAAATGATGCAGGTTTATACTGTTAATTTTCAGTTTATCGTTACAGTTGGTGTTATTCCATGTCGGAAGGGACGCAGCTACAGCCAGTGGGGTAACTAGAGACAGGCAGGCAGCTATGTGCAACAAAGGTAGGCGTGTTGTTTTCATATGCAGATCTGAAATATTGTCTTATATGCAAGAGGAGGAGTGATGGGGGTTCAGGCAAAAGCCAGGCTATGGATTGCATTGCTAAATGCTCCATCAGAGTGCAATGGTCGCCTGTCCTTTTTTTAAGTGATGATGTGGGTTTAGCCTGTGCTGTATGTATGTATGGGTGGCTGACTGCCACCCACCCAGAAAGTGTATGGGAGGCTGGTTGGCTGCCAGCCTTCCTTCCATTCCTATGAGTAATGTGAGTGCTCATGAAGGGGACATGGTTGGGTCCACCCCTTTCCCGGTTATCCCCTCTAGGCCTTTTGGCTTAGATCAAGTGTAAAAAAAGAAAGGATCTTGCGACAGATCGCATCCTGAGGCACGTTTTTTTTTGTGTGAATACTTGCACTTGGGTGACTTGTGAGCACATACTGATACATACGTTCCCTATCTGGGGACCATAAATTAAATGGATTTTTGAGAAAGGGAGCTGATTTGGAAGCTTGCTTCTGTCGCCCTATGCATTGACCCGATGTGGCAGTATCTTCGGGTAGTGAACAGTGCACCACCCCATTCCAGTGTTAAACAAGAAAGATTCTCATTTAATCCTCCGTGGGTGAGAATTTGAGTTTGAGAATTGGAGACCAAAATGATGAGTTGCACTGACTGGTTTATGAACGTCTATTCATTTAGCGTTTTAATGACCATGTTTGCACACTGATTGGTGTAAAAAAATAAAATAAAACTAAATAATAATAATCTAGCACACCTGTGCAGGTTTGACATGACATGACAGGTAGCTGTCTTGTGGGTGGTGCTGAATCCTGTTAAATGACATGAGGGTCTCATGCCTATACACAAGGGTGTGTCATTGCTGTTGCTTGACCATGCATTGGTTTCTGTGGTCAGTGAATGATAAAAACAAAATTTACCATCCATTGATGGATGGGAAATCCGCCATGAGGCATTTGTTTTTAGAAACTGCTGCTCACAACCAATGTTGCAATGGAGTGTCTCCATCTGCTGGTGGTATTGGAAAGGCATTAGTGCTATGACAGGGTCTGAAGAAGAAGAAGAAGAAGAAGAAGACGGAAAAAAAATATATATAAAAAGAAAAAGAGAGAGAGAGAGAGAGACTGACTTAGTGAGCGAGTGAGTGAGAGTGAATGAGTGAGTGAGTGATTGAGTGAGTGAGTGAGTGAGTGAGAACAAATGAGTTAAAGCAAGTGAGTGAGAGAGATCGAATGAATGAAAGTCTGAATGACAGAAAGAAAAAAGGATGAAGAAAGAAGCATGAAGAAAAAAAAATGTATATGGAGTTGCTGACATGAGTGCAATCTACAAAGCCGTTGAGGCTGATCCTCATGGGAGGATTATTGCACCAGGACCCTTAGCACTTTTAAAATGCCATTCAATGCCACGGGCTAGATGTAAACTGCAGATGACCATGTTGTGGTAGTTACCATGGATACCCAAGTGATGTGTGAGCTAACACATAGGCCCAACAGATTCCAAGAAGGCCAGAATCACCAGCGGCACCACCATCGATTGTCAGGTCACCCGGATTCAGCAAATACCAGAGTCCAAAATGATGCAGGTTTATACTGTTAATTTTCAGTTTATCGTTACAGTTGGTGTTATTCCATGTCGGAAGGGACGCAGCTACAGCCAGTGGGGTAACTAGAGACAGGCAGGCAGCTATGTGCAACAAAGGTAGGCGTGTTGTTTTCATATGCAGATCTGAAATATTGTCTTATATGCAAGAGGAGGAGTGATGGGGGTTCAGGCAAAAGCCAGGCTATGGATTGCATTGCTAAATGCTCCATCAGAGTGCAATGGTCGCCTGTCCTTTTTTTAAGTGATGATGTGGGTTTAGCCTGTGCTGTATGTATGTATGGGTGGCTGACTGCCACCCACCCAGAAAGTGTATGGGAGGCTGGTTGGCTGCCAGCCTTCCTTCCATTCCTATGAGTAATGTGAGTGCTCATGAAGGGGACATGGTTGGGTCCACCCCTTTCCCGGTTATCCCCTCTAGGCCTTTTGGCTTAGATCAAGTGTAAAAAAAGAAAGGATCTTGCGACAGATCGCATCCTGAGGCACATTTTTTTTTGTGTGAATACTTGCACTTGGGTGACTTGTGAGCACATACTGATACATACGTTCCCTATCTGGGGACCATAAATTAAATGGATTTTTGAGAAAGGGAGCTGATTTGGAAGCTTGCTTCTGTCGCCCTATGCATTGACCCGATGTGGCAGTATCTTCGGGTAGTGAACAGTGCACCACCCCATTCCAGTGTTAAACAAGAAAGATTCTCATTTAATCCTCCGTGGGTGAGAATTTGAGTTTGAGAATTGGAGACCAAAATTATGAGTTGCACTGACTGGTTTATGAACGTCTATTCATTTAGCGTTTTAATGACCATGTTTGCACACTGATTGGTGTAAAAAAATAAAATAAAACTAAATAATAATAATCTAGCACACCTGTGCAGGTTTGACATGACATGACAGGTAGCTGTCTTGTGGGTGGTGCTGAATCCTGTTAAATGACATGAGGGTCTCATGCCTATACACAAGGGTGTGTCATTGCTGTTGCTTGACCATGCATTGGTTTCTGTGGTCAGTGAATGATAAAAACAAAATTTACCATCCATTGATGGATGGGAAATCCGCCATGAGGCATTTGTTTTTAGAAACTGCTGCTCACAACCAATGTTGCAATGGAGTGTCTCCATCTGCTGGTGGTATTGGAAAGGCATTAGTGCTATGACAGGGTCTGAAGAAGAAGAAGAAGAAGAAGAAGAAGACGGAAAAAAATATATATAAAAAGAAAAAGAGAGAGAGAGAGAGAGACTGACTTAGTGAGCGAGTGAGTGAGAGAGTGAGAGTGAGTGAGAGTGAATGAGTGAGTGAGTGATTGAGTGAGTGAGTGAGTGAGTGAGAACAAATGAGTTAAAGCAAGTGAGTGAGAGAGATCGAATGAATGAAAGTCTGAATGACAGAAAGAAAAAAGGATGAAGAAAGAAGCATGAAGAAAAAAAAATGTATATGGAGTTGCTGACATGAGTGCAATCTACAAAGCCGTTGAGGCTGATCCTCATGGGAGGATTATTGCACCAGGACCCTTAGCACTTTTAAAATGCCATTCAATGCCACGGGCTAGATGTAAACTGCAGATGACCATGTTGTGGTAGTTACCATGGATACCCAAGTGATGTGTGAGCTAACACATAGGCCCAACAGATTCCAAGAAGGCCAGAATCACCAGCGGCACCACCATCGATTGTCAGGTCACCCGGATTCAGCAAATACCAGAGTCCAAAATGATGCAGGTTTATACTGTTAATTTTCAGTTTATCGTTACAGTTGGTGTTATTCCATGTCGGAAGGGACGCAGCTACAGCCAGTGGGGTAACTAGAGACAGGCAGGCAGCTATGTGCAACAAAGGTAGGCGTGTTGTTTTCATATGCAGATCTGAAATATTGTCTTATATGCAAGAGGAGGAGTGATGGGGGTTCAGGCAAAAGCCAGGCTATGGATTGCATTGCTAAATGCTCCATCAGAGTGCAATGGTCGCCTGTCCTTTTTTTAAGTGATGATGTGGGTTTAGCCTGTGCTGTATGTATGTATGGGTGGCTGACTGCCACCCACCCAGAAAGTGTATGGGAGGCTGGTTGGCTGCCAGCCTTCCTTCCATTCCTATGAGTAATGTGAGTGCTCATGAAGGGGACATGGTTGGGTCCACCCCTTTCCCGGTTATCCCCTCTAGGCCTTTTGGCTTAGATCAAGTGTAAAAAAAGAAAGGATCTTGCGACAGATCGCATCCTGAGGCACGTTTTTTTTTGTGTGAATACTTGCACTTGGGTGACTTGTGAGCACATACTGATACATACGTTCCCTATCTGGGGACCATAAATTAAATGGATTTTTGAGAAAGGGAGCTGATTTGGAAGCTTGCTTCTGTCGCCCTATGCATTGACCCGATGTGGCAGTATCTTCGGGTAGTGAACAGTGCACCACCCCATTCCAGTGTTAAACAAGAAAGATTCTCATTTAATCCTCCGTGGGTGAGAATTTGAGTTTGAGAATTGGAGACCAAAATGATGAGTTGCACTGACTGGTTTATGAACGTCTATTCATTTAGCGTTTTAATGACCATGTTTGCACACTGATTGGTGTAAAAAAATAAAATAAAACTAAATAATAATAATCTAGCACACCTGTGCAGGTTTGACATGACATGACAGGTAGCTGTCTTGTGGGTGGTGCTGAATCCTGTTAAATGACATGAGGGTCTCATGCCTATACACAAGGGTGTGTCATTGCTGTTGCTTGACCATGCATTGGTTTCTGTGGTCAGTGAATGATAAAAACAAAATTTACCATCCATTGATGGATGGGAAATCCGCCATGAGGCATTTGTTTTTAGAAACTGCTGCTCACAACCAATGTTGCAATGGAGTGTCTCCATCTGCTGGTGGTATTGGAAAGGCATTAGTGCTATGACAGGGTCTGAAGAAGAAGAAGAAGAAGAAGAAGAAGAAGAAGAAGACGGAAAAAAATATATATAAAAAGAAAAAGAGAGAGAGAGAGAGAGACTGACTTAGTGAGCGAGTGAGTGAGAGAGTGAGAGTGAGTGAGAGTGAATGAGTGAGTGAGTGATTGAGTGAGTGAGTGAGTGAGTGAGTGAGAACAAATGAGTTAAAGCAAGTGAGTGAGAGAGATCGAATGAATGAAAGTCTGAATGACAGAAAGAAAAAAGGATGAAGAAAGAAGCATGAAGAAAAAAAATGTATATGGAGTTGCTGACATGAGTGCAATCTACAAAGCCGTTGAGGCTGGTCCTCATGGGAGGATTATTGCACCAGGACCCTTAGCACTTTTAAAATGCCATTCAATGCCACGGGCTAGATGTAAACTGCAGATGACCATGTTGTGGTAGTTACCATGGATACCCAAGTGATGTGTGAGCTAACACATAGGCCCAACAGATTCCAAGAAGGCCAGAATCACCAGCGGCACCACCATCGATTGTCAGGTCACCCGGATTCAGCAAATACCAGAGTCCAAAATGATGCAGGTTTATACTGTTAATTTTCAGTTTATCGTTACAGTTGGTGTTATTCCATGTCGGAAGGGACGCAGCTACAGCCAGTGGGGTAACTAGAGACAGGCAGGCAGCTATGTGCAACAAAGGTAGGCGTGTTGTTTTCATATGCAGATCTGAAATATTGTCTTATATGCAAGAGGAGGAGTGATGGGGGTTCAGGCAAAAGCCAGGCTATGGATTGCATTGCTAAATGCTCCATCAGAGTGCAATGGTCGCCTATCCTTTTTTTAAGTGATGATGTGGGTTTAGCCTGTGCTGTATGTATGTATGGGTGGCTGACTGCCACCCACCCAGAAAGTGTATGGGAGGCTGGTTGGCTGCCAGCCTTCCTTCCATTCCTATGAGTAATGTGAGTGCTCATGAAGGGGACATGGTTGGGTCCACCCCTTTCCCGGTTATCCCCTCTAGGCCTTTTGGCTTAGATCAAGTGTAAAAAAAGAAAGGATCTTGCGACAGATCGCATCCTGAGGCACGTTTTTTTTTGTGTGAATACTTGCACTTGGGTGACTTGTGAGCACATACTGATACATACGTTCCCTATCTGGGGACCATAAATTAAATGGATTTTTGAGAAAGGGAGCTGATTTGGAAGCTTGCTTCTGTCGCCCTATGCATTGACCCGATGTGGCAGTATCTTCGGGTAGTGAACAGTGCACCACCCCATTCCAGTGTTAAACAAGAAAGATTCTCATTTAATCCTCCGTGGGTGAGAATTTGAGTTTGAGAATTGGAGACCAAAATGATGAGTTGCACTGACTGGTTTATGAACGTCTATTCATTTAGCGTTTTAATGACCATGTTTGCACACTGATTGGTGTAAAAAAATAAAATAAAACTAAATAATAATAATCTAGCACACCTGTGCAGGTTTGACATGACATGACAGGTAGCTGTCTTGTGGGTGGTGCTGAATCCTGTTAAATGACATGAGGGTCTCATGCCTATACACAAGGGTGTGTCATTGCTGTTGCTTGACCATGCATTGGTTTCTGTGGTCAGTGAATGATAAAAACAAAATTTACCATCCATTGATGGATGGGAAATCCGCCATGAGGCATTTGTTTTTAGAAACTGCTGCTCACAACCAATGTTGCAATGGAGTGTCTCCATCTGCTGGTGGTATTGGAAAGGCATTAGTGCTATGACAGGGTCTGAAGAAGAAGAAGAAGAAGAAGAAGAAGAAGAAGACGGAAAAAAATATATATAAAAAGAAAAAGAGAGAGAGAGAGAGAGACTGACTTAGTGAGCGAGTGAGTGAGAGAGTGAGAGTGAGTGAGAGTGAATGAGTGAGTGAGTGATTGAGTGAGTGAGTGAGTGAGAACAAATGAGTTAAAGCAAGTGAGTGAGAGAGATCGAATGAATGAAAGTCTGAATGACAGAAAGAAAAAAGGATGAAGAAAGAAGCATGAAGAAAAAAAAATGTATATGGAGTTGCTGACATGAGTGCAATCTACAAAGCCGTTGAGGCTGATCCTCATGGGAGGATTATTGCACCAGGACCCTTAGCACTTTTAAAATGCCATTCAATGCCACGGGCTAGATGTAAACTGCAGATGACCATGTTGTGGTAGTTACCATGGATACCCAAGTGATGTGTGAGCTAACACATAGGCCCAACAGATTCCAAGAAGGCCAGAATCACCAGTGGCACCACCATCGATTGTCAGGTCACCCGGATTCAGCAAATACCAGAGTCCAAAATGATGCAGGTTTATACTGTTAATTTTCAGTTTATCGTTACAGTTGGTGTTATTCCATGTCGGAAGGGACGCAGCTACAGCCAGTGGGGTAACTAGAGACAGGCAGGCAGCTATGTGCAACAAAGGTAGGCGTGTTGTTTTCATATGCAGATCTGAAATATTGTCTTATATGCAAGAGGAGGAGTGATGGGGGTTCAGGCAAAAGCCAGGCTATGGATTGCATTGCTAAATGCTCCATCAGAGTGCAATGGTCGCCTGTCCTTTTTTTAAGTGATGATGTGGGTTTAGCCTGTGCTGTATGTATGTATGGGTGGCTGACTGCCACCCACCCAGAAAGTGTATGGGAGGCTGGTTGGCTGCCAGCCTTCCTTCCATTCCTATGAGTAATGTGAGTGCTCATGAAGGGGACATGGTTGGGTCCACCCCTTTCCCGGTTATCCCCTCTAGGCCTTTTGGCTTAGATCAAGTGTAAAAAAAGAAAGGATCTTGCGACAGATCGCATCCTGAGGCACGTTTTTTTTTGTGTGAATACTTGCACTTGGGTGACTTGTGAGCACATACTGATACATACGTTCCCTATCTGGGGACCATAAATTAAATGGATTTTTGAGAAAGGGAGCTGATTTGGAAGCTTGCTTCTGTCGCCCTATGCATTGACCCGATGTGGCAGTATCTTCGGGTAGTGAACAGTGCACCACCCCATTCCAGTGTTAAACAAGAAAGATTCTCATTTAATCCTCCGTGGGTGAGAATTTGAGTTTGAGAATTGGAGACCAAAATGATGAGTTGCACTGACTGGTTTATGAACGTCTATTCATTTAGCGTTTTAATGACCATGTTTGCACACTGATTGGTGTAAAAAAATAAAATAAAACTAAATAATAATAATCTAGCACACCTGTGCAGGTTTGACATGACATGACAGGTAGCTGTCTTGTGGGTGGTGCTGAATCCTGTTAAATGACATGAGGGTCTCATGCCTATACACAAGGGTGTGTCATTGCTGTTGCTTGACCATGCATTGGTTTCTGTGGTCAGTGAATGATAAAAACAAAATTTACCATCCATTGATGGATGGGAAATCCGCCATGAGGCATTTGTTTTTAGAAACTGCTGCTCACAACCAATGTTGCAATGGAGTGTCTCCATCTGCTGGTGGTATTGGAAAGGCATTAGTGCTATGACAGGGTCTGAAGAAGAAGAAGAAGAAGAAGAAGAAGAAGAAGAAGAAGAAGAAGACGGAAAAAAATATATATAAAAAGAAAAAGAGAGAGAGAGAGAGAGACTGACTTAGTGAGCGAGTGAGTGAGAGAGTGAGAGTGAGTGAGAGTGAATGAGTGAGTGAGTGATTGAGTGAGTGAGTGAGTGAGAACAAATGAGTTAAAGCAAGTGAGTGAGAGAGATCGAATGAATGAAAGTCTGAATGACAGAAAGAAAAAAGGATGAAGAAAGAAGCATGAAGAAAAAAAATGTATATGGAGTTGCTGACATGAGTGCAATCTACAAAGCCGTTGAGGCTGGTCCTCATGGGAGGATTATTGCACCAGGACCCTTAGCACTTTTAAAATGCCATTCAATGCCACGGGCTAGATGTAAACTGCAGATGACCATGTTGTGGTAGTTACCATGGATACCCAAGTGATGTGTGAGCTAACACATAGGCCCAACAGATTCCAAGAAGGCCAGAATCACCAGCGGCACCACCATCGATTGTCAGGTCACCCGGATTCAGCAAATACCAGAGTCCAAAATGATGCAGGTTTATACTGTTAATTTTCAGTTTATCGTTACAGTTGGTGTTATTCCATGTCGGAAGGGACGCAGCTACAGCCAGTGGGGTAACTAGAGACAGGCAGGCAGCTATGTGCAACAAAGGTAGGCGTGTTGTTTTCATATGCAGATCTGAAATATTGTCTTATATGCAAGAGGAGGAGTGATGGGGGTTCAGGCAAAAGCCAGGCTATGGATTGCATTGCTAAATGCTCCATCAGAGTGCAATGGTCGCCTGTCCTTTTTTTAAGTGATGATGTGGGTTTAGCCTGTGCTGTATGTATGTATGGGTGGCTGACTGCCACCCACCCAGAAAGTGTATGGGAGGCTGGTTGGCTGCCAGCCTTCCTTCCATTCCTATGAGTAATGTGAGTGCTCATGAAGGGGACATGGTTGGGTCCACCCCTTTCCCGGTTATCCCCTCTAGGCCTTTTGGCTTAGATCAAGTGTAAAAAAAGAAAGGATCTTGCGACAGATCGCATCCTGAGGCACGTTTTTTTTTGTGTGAATACTTGCACTTGGGTGACTTGTGAGCACATACTGATACATACGTTCCCTATCTGGGGACCATAAATTAAATGGATTTTTGAGAAAGGGAGCTGATTTGGAAGCTTGCTTCTGTCGCCCTATGCATTGACCCGATGTGGCAGTATCTTCGGGTAGTGAACAGTGCACCACCCCATTCCAGTGTTAAACAAGAAAGATTCTCATTTAATCCTCCGTGGGTGAGAATTTGAGTTTGAGAATTGGAGACCAAAATGATGAGTTGCACTGACTGGTTTATGAACGTCTATTCATTTAGCGTTTTAATGACCATGTTTGCACACTGATTGGTGTAAAAAAATTAAATAAAACTAAATAATAATAATCTAGCACACCTGTGCAGGTTTGACATGACATGACAGGTAGCTGTCTTGTGGGTGGTGCTGAATCCTGTTAAATGACATGAGGGTCTCATGCCTATACACAAGGGTGTGTCATTGCTGTTGCTTGACCATGCATTGGTTTCTGTGGTCAGTGAATGATAAAAACAAAATTTACCATCCATTGATGGATGGGAAATCCGCCATGAGGCATTTGTTTTTAGAAACTGCTGCTCACAACCAATGTTGCAATGGAGTGTCTCCATCTGCTGGTGGTATTGGAAAGGCATTAGTGCTATGACAGGGTCTGAAGAAGAAGAAGAAGAAGAAGAAGACGGAAAAAAATATATATAAAAAGAAAAAGAGAGAGAGAGAGAGAGACTGACTTAGTGAGCGAGTGAGTGAGAGAGTGAGAGTGAGTGAGAGTGAATGAGTGAGTGAGTGATTGAGTGAGTGAGTGAGTGAGAACAAATGAGTTAAAGCAAGTGAGTGAGAGAGATCGAATGAATGAAAGTCTGAATGACAGAAAGAAAAAAGGATGAAGAAAGAAGCATGAAGAAAAAAAAATGTATATGGAGTTGCTGACATGAGTGCAATCTACAAAGCCGTTGAGGCTGATCCTCATGGGAGGATTATTGCACCAGGACCCTTAGCACTTTTAAAATGCCATTCAATGCCACGGGCTAGATGTAAACTGCAGATGACCATGTTGTGGTAGTTACCATGGATACCCAAGTGATGTGTGAGCTAACACATAGGCCCAACAGATTCCAAGAAGGCCAGAATCACCAGCGGCACCACCATCGATTGTCAGGTCACCCGGATTCAGCAAATACCAGAGTCCAAAATGATGCAGGTTTATACTGTTAATTTTCAGTTTATCGTTACAGTTGGTGTTATTCCATGTCGGAAGGGACGCAGCTACAGCCAGTGGGGTAACTAGAGACAGGCAGGCAGCTATGTGCAACAAAGGTAGGCGTGTTGTTTTCATATGCAGATCTGAAATATTGTCTTATATGCAAGAGGAGGAGTGATGGGGGTTCAGGCAAAAGCCAGGCTATGGATTGCATTGCTAAATGCTCCATCAGAGTGCAATGGTCGCCTGTCCTTTTTTTAAGTGATGATGTGGGTTTAGCCTGTGCTGTATGTATGTATGGGTGGCTGACTGCCACCCACCCAGAAAGTGTATGGGAGGCTGGTTGGCTGCCAGCCTTCCTTCCATTCCTATGAGTAATGTGAGTGCTCATGAAGGGGACATGGTTGGGTCCACCCCTTTCCCGGTTATCCCCTCTAGGCCTTTTGGCTTAGATCAAGTGTAAAAAAAGAAAGGATCTTGCGACAGATCGCATCCTGAGGCACGTTTTTTTTTGTGTGAATACTTGCACTTGGGTGACTTGTGAGCACATACTGATACATACGTTCCCTATCTGGGGACCATAAATTAAATGGATTTTTGAGAAAGGGAGCTGATTTGGAAGCTTGCTTCTGTCGCCCTATGCATTGACCCGATGTGGCAGTATCTTCGGGTAGTGAACAGTGCACCACCCCATTCCAGTGTTAAACAAGAAAGATTCTCATTTAATCCTCCGTGGGTGAGAATTTGAGTTTGAGAATTGGAGACCAAAATGATGAGTTGCACTGACTGGTTTATGAACGTCTATTCATTTAGCGTTTTAATGACCATGTTTGCACACTGATTGGTGTAAAAAAATAAAATAAAACTAAATAATAATAATCTAGCACACCTGTGCAGGTTTGACATGACATGACAGGTAGCTGTCTTGTGGGTGGTGCTGAATCCTGTTAAATGACATGAGGGTCTCATGCCTATACACAAGGGTGTGTCATTGCTGTTGCTTGACCATGCATTGGTTTCTGTGGTCAGTGAATGATAAAAACAAAATTTACCATCCATTAGTGGATGGGAAATCCGCCATGAGGCATTTGTTTTTAGAAACTGCTGCTCACAACCAATGTTGCAATGGAGTGTCTCCATCTGCTGGTGGTATTGGAAAGGCATTAGTGCTATGACAGGGTCTGAAGAAGAAGAAGAAGAAGACGGAAAAAAATATATATAAAAATAAAAAGAGAGAGAGAGAGAGAGACTGACTTAGTGAGCGAGAGAGTGAGAGTGAGTGAGAGTGAATGAGTGAGTGAGTGATTGAGTGAGTGAGTGAGTGAGTGAGTGAGAACAAATGAGTTAAAGCAAGTGAGTGAGAGAGATCGAATGAATGAAAGTCTGAATGACAGAAAGAAAAAAGGATGAAGAAAGAAGCATGAAGAAAAAAAAATGTATATGGAGTTGCTGACATGAGTGCAATCTACAAAGCCGTTGAGGCTGATCCTCATGGGAGGATTATTGCACCAGGACCCTTAGCACTTTTAAAATGCCATTCAATGCCACGGGCTAGATGTAAACTGCAGATGACCATGTTGTGGTAGTTACCATGGATACCCAAGTGATGTGTGAGCTAACACATAGGCCCAACAGATTCCAAGAAGGCCAGAATCACCAGCGGCACCACCATCGATTGTCAGGTCACCCGGATTCAGCAAATACCAGAGTCCAAAATGATGCAGGTTTATACTGTTAATTTTCAGTTTATCGTTACAGTTGGTGTTATTCCATGTCGGAAGGGACGCAGCTACAGCCAGTGGGGTAACTCGAGACAGGCAGGCAGCTATGTGCAACAAAGGTAGGCGTGTTGTTTTCATATGCAGATCTGAAATATTGTCTTATATGCAAGAGGAGGAGTGATGGGGGTTCAGGCAAAAGCCAGGCTATGGATTGCATTGCTAAATGCTCCATCAGAGTGCAATGGTCGCCTGTCCTTTTTTTAAGTGATGATGTGGGTTTAGCCTGTGCTGTATGTATGTATGGGTGGCTGACTGCCACCCACCCAGAAAGTGTATGGGAGGCTGGTTGGCTGCCAGCCTTCCTTCCATTCCTATGAGTAATGTGAGTGCTCATGAAGGGGACATGGTTGGGTCCACCCCTTTCCCGGTTATCCCCTCTAGGCCTTTTGGCTTAGATCAAGTGTAAAAAAAGAAAGGATCTTGCGACAGATCGCATCCTGAGGCACGTTTTTTTTTGTGTGAATACTTGCACTTGGGTGACTTGTGAGCACATACTGATACATACGTTCCCTATCTGGGGACCATAAATTAAATGGATTTTTGAGAAAGGGAGCTGATTTGGAAGCTTGCTTCTGTCGCCCTATGCATTGACCCGATGTGGCAGTATCTTCGGGTAGTGAACAGTGCACCACCCCATTCCAGTGTTAAACAAGAAAGATTCTCATTTAATCCTCCGTGGGTGAGAATTTGAGTTTGAGAATTGGAGACCAAAATGATGAGTTGCACTGACTGGTTTATGAACGTCTATTCATTTAGCGTTTTAATGACCATGTTTGCACACTGATTGGTGTAAAAAAATAAAATAAAACTAAATAATAATAATCTAGCACACCTGTGCAGGTTTGACATGACATGACAGGTAGCTGTCTTGTGGGTGGTGCTGAATCCTGTTAAATGACATGAGGGTCTCATGCCTATACACAAGGGTGTGTCATTGCTGTTGCTTGACCATGCATTGGTTTCTGTGGTCAGTGAATGATAAAAACAAAATTTACCATCCATTGATGGATGGGAAATCCGCCATGAGGCATTTGTTTTTAGAAACTGCTGCTCACAACCAATGTTGCAATGGAGTGTCTCCATCTGCTGGTGGTATTGGAAAGGCATTAGTGCTATGACAGGGTCTGAAGAAGAAGAAGAAGAAGAAGAAGAAGAAGACGGAAAAAAATATATATAAAAAGAAAAAGAGAGAGAGAGAGAGAGACTGACTTAGTGAGCGAGTGAGTGAGAGAGTGAGAGTGAGTGAGAGTGAATGAGTGAGTGAGTGATTGAGTGAGTGAGTGAGTGAGTGAGAACAAATGAGTTAAAGCAAGTGAGTGAGAGAGATCGAATGAATGAAAGTCTGAATGACAGAAAGAAAAAAGGATGAAGAAAGAAGCATGAAGAAAAAAAAATGTATATGGAGTTGCTGACATGAGTGCAATCTACAAAGCCGTTGAGGCTGATCCTCATGGGAGGATTATTGCACCAGGACCCTTAGCACTTTTAAAATGCCATTCAATGCCACGGGCTAGATGTAAACTGCAGATGACCATGTTGTGGTAGTTACCATGGATACCCAAGTGATGTGTGAGCTAACACATAGGCCCAACAGATTCCAAGAAGGCCAGAATCACCAGCGGCACCACCATCGATTGTCAGGTCACCCGGATTCAGCAAATACCAGAGTCCAAAATGATGCAGGTTTATACTGTTAATTTTCAGTTTATCGTTACAGTTGGTGTTATTCCATGTCGGAAGGGACGCAGCTACAGCCAGTGGGGTAACTAGAGACAGGCAGGCAGCTATGTGCAACAAAGGTAGGCGTGTTGTTTTCATATGCAGATCTGAAATATTGTCTTATATGCAAGAGGAGGAGTGATGGGGGTTCAGGCAAAAGCCAGGCTATGGATTGCATTGCTAAATGCTCCATCAGAGTGCAATGGTCGCCTGTCCTTTTTTTAAGTGATGATGTGGGTTTAGCCTGTGCTGTATGTATGTATGGGTGGCTGACTGCCACCCACCCAGAAAGTGTATGGGAGGCTGGTTGGCTGCCAGCCTTCCTTCCATTCCTATGAGTAATGTGAGTGCTCATGAAGGGGACATGGTTGGGTCCACCCCTTTCCCGGTTATCCCCTCTAGGCCTTTTGGCTTAGATCAAGTGTAAAAAAAGAAAGGATCTTGCGACAGATCGCATCCTGAGGCACGTTTTTTTTTGTGTGAATACTTGCACTTGGGTGACTTGTGAGCACATACTGATACATACGTTCCCTATCTGGGGACCATAAATTAAATGGATTTTTGAGAAAGGGAGCTGATTTGGAAGCTTGCTTCTGTCGCCCTATGCATTGACCCGATGTGGCAGTATCTTCGGGTAGTGAACAGTGCACCACCCCATTCCAGTGTTAAACAAGAAAGATTCTCATTTAATCCTCCGTGGGTGAGAATTTGAGTTTGAGAATTGGAGACCAAAATGATGAGTTGCACTGACTGGTTTATGAACGTCTATTCATTTAGCGTTTTAATGACCATGTTTGCACACTGATTGGTGTAAAAAAATTAAATAAAACTAAATAATAATAATCTAGCACACCTGTGCAGGTTTGACATGACATGACAGGTAGCTGTCTTGTGGGTGGTGCTGAATCCTGTTAAATGACATGAGGGTCTCATGCCTATACACAAGGGTGTGTCATTGCTGTTGCTTGACCATGCATTGGTTTCTGTGGTCAGTGAATGATAAAAACAAAATTTACCATCCATTGATGGATGGGAAATCCGCCATGAGGCATTTGTTTTTAGAAACTGCTGCTCACAACCAATGTTGCAATGGAGTGTCTCCATCTGCTGGTGGTATTGGAAAGGCATTAGTGCTATGACAGGGTCTGAAGAAGAAGAAGAAGAAGAAGAAGACGGAAAAAAATATATATAAAAAGAAAAAGAGAGAGAGAGAGAGAGACTGACTTAGTGAGCGAGTGAGTGAGAGAGTGAGAGTGAGTGAGAGTGAATGAGTGAGTGAGTGATTGAGTGAGTGAGTGAGTGAGTGAGTGAGAACAAATGAGTTAAAGCAAGTGAGTGAGAGAGATCGAATGAATGAAAGTCTGAATGACAGAAAGAAAAAAGGATGAAGAAAGAAGCATGAAGAAAAAAAAATGTATATGGAGTTGCTGACATGAGTGCAATCTACAAAGCCGTTGAGGCTGATCCTCATGGGAGGATTATTGCACCAGGACCCTTAGCACTTTTAAAATGCCATTCAATGCCACGGGCTAGATGTAAACTGCAGATGACCATGTTGTGGTAGTTACCATGGATACCCAAGTGATGTGTGAGCTAACACATAGGCCCAACAGATTCCAAGAAGGCCAGAATCACCAGCGGCACCACCATCGATTGTCAGGTCACCCGGATTCAGCAAATACCAGAGTCCAAAATGATGCAGGTTTATACTGTTAATTTTCAGTTTATCGTTACAGTTGGTGTTATTCCATGTCGGAAGGGACGCAGCTACAGCCAGTGGGGTAACTAGAGACAGGCAGGCAGCTATGTGCAACAAAGGTAGGCGTGTTGTTTTCATATGCAGATCTGAAATATTGTCTTATATGCAAGAGGAGGAGTGATGGGGGTTCAGGCAAAAGCCAGGCTATGGATTGCATTGCTAAATGCTCCATCAGAGTGCAATGGTCGCCTGTCCTTTTTTTAAGTGATGATGTGGGTTTAGCCTGTGCTGTATGTATGTATGGGTGGCTGACTGCCACCCACCCAGAAAGTGTATGGGAGGCTGGTTGGCTGCCAGCCTTCCTTCCATTCCTATGAGTAATGTGAGTGCTCATGAAGGGGACATGGTTGGGTCCACCCCTTTCCCGGTTATCCCCTCTAGGCCTTTTGGCTTAGATCAAGTGTAAAAAAAGAAAGGATCTTGCGACAGATCGCATCCTGAGGCACGTTTTTTTTTGTGTGAATACTTGCACTTGGGTGACTTGTGAGCACATACTGATACATACGTTCCCTATCTGGGGACCATAAATTAAATGGATTTTTGAGAAAGGGAGCTGATTTGGAAGCTTGCTTCTGTCGCCCTATGCATTGACCCGATGTGGCAGTATCTTCGGGTAGTGAACAGTGCACCACCCCATTCCAGTGTTAAACAAGAAAGATTCTCATTTAATCCTCCGTGGGTGAGAATTTGAGTTTGAGAATTGGAGACCAAAATGATGAGTTGCACTGACTGGTTTATGAACGTCTATTCATTTAGCGTTTTAATGACCATGTTTGCACACTGATTGGTGTAAAAAAATAAAATAAAACTAAATAATAATAATCTAGCACACCTGTGCAGGTTTGACATGACATGACAGGTAGCTGTCTTGTGGGTGGTGCTGAATCCTGTTAAATGACATGAGGGTCTCATGCCTATACACAAGGGTGTGTCATTGCTGTTGCTTGACCATGCATTGGTTTCTGTGGTCAGTGAATGATAAAAACAAAATTTACCATCCATTGATGGATGGGAAATCCGCCATGAGGCATTTGTTTTTAGAAACTGCTGCTCACAACCAATGTTGCAATGGAGTGTCTCCATCTGCTGGTGGTATTGGAAAGGCATTAGTGCTATGACAGGGTCTGAAGAAGAAGAAGAAGAAGAAGAAGAAGAAGAAGACGGAAAAAAATATATATAAAAAGAAAAAGAGAGAGAGAGAGAGAGACTGACTTAGTGAGCGAGTGAGTGAGAGAGTGAGAGTGAGTGAGAGTGAATGAGTGAGTGAGTGATGATTGAGTGAGTGAGTGAGTGAGAACAAATGAGTTAAAGCAAGTGAGTGAGAGAGATCGAATGAATGAAAGTCTGAATGACAGAAAGAAAAAAGGATGAAGAAAGAAGCATGAAGAAAAAAAAATGTATATGGAGTTTGACATGAGTGCAATCTACAAAGCCGTTGAGGCTGATCCTCATGGGAGGATTATTGCACCAGGACCCTTAGCACTTTTAAAATGCCATTCAATGCCACGGGCTAGATGTAAACTGCAGATGACCATGTTGTGGTAGTTACCATGGATACCCAAGTGATGTGTGAGCTAACACATAGGCCCAACAGATTCCAAGAAGGCCAGAATCACCAGCGGCACCACCATCGATTGTCAGGTCACCCGGATTCAGCAAATACCAGAGTCCAAAATGATGCAGGTTTATACTGTTAATTTTCAGTTTATCGTTACAGTTGGTGTTATTCCATGTCGGAAGGGACGCAGCTACAGCCAGTGGGGTAACTAGAGACAGGCAGGCAGCTATGTGCAACAAAGGTAGGCGTGTTGTTTTCATATGCAGATCTGAAATATTGTCTTATATGCAAGAGGAGGAGTGATGGGGGTTCAGGCAAAAGCCAGGCTATGGATTGCATTGCTAAATGCTCCATCAGAGTGCAATGGTCGCCTGTCCTTTTTTTAAGTGATGATGTGGGTTTAGCCTGTGCTGTATGTATGTATGGGTGGCTGACTGCCACCCACCCAGAAAGTGTATGGGAGGCTGGTTGGCTGCCAGCCTTCCTTCCATTCCTATGAGTAATGTGAGTGCTCATGAAGGGGACATGGTTGGGTCCACCCCTTTCCCGGTTATCCCCTCTAGGCCTTTTGGCTTAGATCAAGTGTAAAAAAAGAAAGGATCTTGCGACAGATCGCATCCTGAGGCACGTTTTTTTTTGTGTGAATACTTGCACTTGGGTGACTTGTGAGCACATACTGATACATACGTTCCCTATCTGGGGACCATAAATTAAATGGATTTTTGAGAAAGGGAGCTGATTTGGAAGCTTGCTTCTGTCGCCCTATGCATTGACCCGATGTGGCAGTATCTTCGGGTAGTGAACAGTGCACCACCCCATTCCAGTGTTAAACAAGAAAGATTCTCATTTAATCCTCCGTGGGTGAGAATTTGAGTTTGAGAATTGGAGACCAAAATGATGAGTTGCACTGACTGGTTTATGAACGTCTATTCATTTAGCGTTTTAATGACCATGTTTGCACACTGATTGGTGTAAAAAAATAAAATAAAACTAAATAATAATAATCTAGCACACCTGTGCAGGTTTGACATGACATGACAGGTAGCTGTCTTGTGGGTGGTGCTGAATCCTGTTAAATGACATGAGGGTCTCATGCCTATACACAAGGGTGTGTCATTGCTGTTGCTTGACCATGCATTGGTTTCTGTGGTCAGTGAATGATAAAAACAAAATTTACCATCCATTGATGGATGGGAAATCCGCCATGAGGCATTTGTTTTTAGAAACTGCTGCTCACAACCAATGTTGCAATGGAGTGTCTCCATCTGCTGGTGGTATTGGAAAGGCATTAGTGCTATGACAGGGTCTGAAGAAGAAGAAGAAGAAGAAGAAGAAGAAGAAGACGGAAAAAAATATATATAAAAAGAAAAAGAGAGAGAGGGAGAGAGACTGACTTAGTGAGCGAGTGAGTGAGAGAGTGAGAGTGAGTGAGAGTGAATGAGTGAGTGAGTGATTGAGTGAGTGAGTGAGTGAGTGAGAACAAATGAGTTAAAGCAAGTGAGTGAGAGAGATCGAATGAATGAAAGTCTGAATGACAGAAAGAAAAAAGGATGAAGAAAGAAGCATGAAGAAAAAAAAATGTATATGGAGTTGCTGACATGAGTGCAATCTACAAAGCCGTTGAGGCTGATCCTCATGGGAGGATTATTGCACCAGGACCCTTAGCACTTTTAAAATGCCATTCAATGCCACGGGCTAGATGTAAACTGCAGATGACCATGTTGTGGTAGTTACCATGGATACCCAAGTGATGTGTGAGCTAACACATAGGCCCAACAGATTCCAAGAAGGCCAGAATCACCAGCGGCACCACCATCGATTGTCAGGTCACCCGGATTCAGCAAATACCAGAGTCCAAAATGATGCAGGTTTATACTGTTAATTTTCAGTTTATCGTTACAGTTGGTGTTATTCCATGTCGGAAGGGACGCAGCTACAGCCAGTGGGGTAACTAGAGACAGGCAGGCAGCTATGTGCAACAAAGGTAGGCGTGTTGTTTTCATATGCAGATCTGAAATATTGTCTTATATGCAAGAGGAGGAGTGATGGGGGTTCAGGCAAAAGCCAGGCTATGGATTGCATTGCTAAATGCTCCATCAGAGTGCAATGGTCGCCTGTCCTTTTTTTAAGTGATGATGTGGGTTTAGCCTGTGCTGTATGTATGTATGGGTGGCTGACTGCCACCCACCCAGAAAGTGTATGGGAGGCTGGTTGGCTGCCAGCCTTCCTTCCATTCCTATGAGTAATGTGAGTGCTCATGAAGGGGACATGGTTGGGTCCACCCCTTTCCCGGTTATCCCCTCTAGGCCTTTTGGCTTAGATCAAGTGTAAAAAAAGAAAGGATCTTGCGACAGATCGCATCCTGAGGCACGTTTTTTTTTGTGTGAATACTTGCACTTGGGTGACTTGTGAGCACATACTGATACATACGTTCCCTATCTGGGGACCATAAATTAAATGGATTTTTGAGAAAGGGAGCTGATTTGGAAGCTTGCTTCTGTCGCCCTATGCATTGACCCGATGTGGCAGTATCTTCGGGTAGTGAACAGTGCACCACCCCATTCCAGTGTTAAACAAGAAAGATTCTCATTTAATCCTCCGTGGGTGAGAATTTGAGTTTGAGAATTGGAGACCAAAATGATGAGTTGCACTGACTGGTTTATGAACGTCTATTCATTTAGCGTTTTAATGACCATGTTTGCACACTGATTGGTGTAAAAAAATAAAATAAAACTAAATAATAATAATCTAGCACACCTGTGCAGGTTTGACATGACATGACAGGTAGCTGTCTTGTGGGTGGTGCTGAATCCTGTTAAATGACATGAGGGTCTCATGCCTATACACAAGGGTGTGTCATTGCTGTTGCTTGACCATGCATTGGTTTCTGTGGTCAGTGAATGATAAAAACAAAATTTACCATCCATTGATGGATGGGAAATCCGCCATGAGGCATTTGTTTTTAGAAACTGCTGCTCACAACCAATGTTGCAATGGAGTGTCTCCATCTGCTGGTGGTATTGGAAAGGCATTAGTGCTATGACAGGGTCTGAAGAAGAAGAAGAAGAAGAAGAAGAAGAAGAAGAAGACGGAAAAAAATATATATAAAAAGAAAAAGAGAGAGAGAGAGAGAGACTGACTTAGTGAGCGAGTGAGTGAGAGAGTGAGAGTGAGTGAGAGTGAATGAGTGAGTGAGTGATTGAGTGAGTGAGTGAGTGAGAACAAATGAGTTAAAGCAAGTGAGTGAGAGAGATCGAATGAATGAAAGTCTGAATGACAGAAAGAAAAAAGGATGAAGAAAGAAGCATGAAGAAAAAAAAATGTATATGGAGTTGCTGACATGAGTGCAATCTACAAAGCCGTTGAGGCTGATCCTCATGGGAGGATTATTGCACCAGGACCCTTAGCACTTTTAAAATGCCATTCAATGCCACGGGCTAGATGTAAACTGCAGATGACCATGTTGTGGTAGTTACCATGGATACCCAAGTGATGTGTGAGCTAACACATAGGCCCAACAGATTCCAAGAAGGCCAGAATCACCAGCGGCACCACCATCGATTGTCAGGTCACCCGGATTCAGCAAATACCAGAGTCCAAAATGATGCAGGTTTATACTGTTAATTTTCAGTTTATCGTTACAGTTGGTGTTATTCCATGTCGGAAGGGACGCAGCTACAGCCAGTGGGGTAACTAGAGACAGGCAGGCAGCTATGTGCAACAAAGGTAGGCGTGTTGTTTTCATATGCAGATCTGAAATATTGTCTTATATGCAAGAGGAGGAGTGATGGGGGTTCAGGCAAAAGCCAGGCTATGGATTGCATTGCTAAATGCTCCATCAGAGTGCAATGGTCGCCTGTCCTTTTTTTAAGTGATGATGTGGGTTTAGCCTGTGCTGTATGTATGTATGGGTGGCTGACTGCCACCCACCCAGAAAGTGTATGGGAGGCTGGTTGGCTGCCAGCCTTCCTTCCATTCCTATGAGTAATGTGAGTGCTCATGAAGGGGACATGGTTGGGTCCACCCCTTTCCCGGTTATCCCCTCTAGGCCTTTTGGCTTAGATCAAGTGTAAAAAAAGAAAGGATCTTGCGACAGATCGCATCCTGAGGCACGTTTTTTTTTGTGTGAATACTTGCACTTGGGTGACTTGTGAGCACATACTGATACATACGTTCCCTATCTGGGGACCATAAATTAAATGGATTTTTGAGAAAGGGAGCTGATTTGGAAGCTTGCTTCTGTCGCCCTATGCATTGACCCGATGTGGCAGTATCTTCGGGTAGTGAACAGTGCACCACCCCATTCCAGTGTTAAACAAGAAAGATTCTCATTTAATCCTCCGTGGGTGAGAATTTGAGTTTGAGAATTGGAGACCAAAATGATGAGTTGCACTGACTGGTTTATGAACGTCTATTCATTTAGCGTTTTAATGACCATGTTTGCACACTGATTGGTGTAAAAAAATAAAATAAAACTAAATAATAATAATCTAGCACACCTGTGCAGGTTTGACATGACATGACAGGTAGCTGTCTTGTGGGTGGTGCTGAATCCTGTTAAATGACATGAGGGTCTCATGCCTATACACAAGGGTGTGTCATTGCTGTTGCTTGACCATGCATTGGTTTCTGTGGTCAGTGAATGATAAAAACAAAATTTACCATCCATTGATGGATGGGAAATCCGCCATGAGGCATTTGTTTTTAGAAACTGCTGCTCACAACCAATGTTGCAATGGAGTGTCTCCATCTGCTGGTGGTATTGGAAAGGCATTAGTGCTATGACAGGGTCTGAAGAAGAAGAAGAAGAAGAAGAAGAAGCGGAAAAAAATATATATAAAAAGAAAAAGAGAGAGAGAGAGAGACTGACTTAGTGAGCGAGTGAGTGAGAGAGTGAGAGTGAGTGAGAGTGAATGAGTGAGTGAGTGATTGAGTGAGTGAGTGAGTGAGTGAGAACAAATGAGTTAAAGCAAGTGAGTGAGAGAGATCGAATGAATGAAAGTCTGAATGACAGAAAGAAAAAAGGATGAAGAAAGAAGCATGAAGAAAAAAAAATGTATATAGAGTTGCTGACATGAGTGCAATCTACAAAGCCGTTGAGGCTGATCCTCATGGGAGGATTATTGCACCAGGACCCTTAGCACTTTTAAAATGCCATTCAATGCCACGGGCTAGATGTAAACTGCAGATGACCATGTTGTGGTAGTTACCATGGATACCCAAGTGATGTGTGAGCTAACACATAGGCCCAACAGATTCCAAGAAGGCCAGAATCACCAGCGGCACCACCATCGATTGTCAGGTCACCCGGATTCAGCAAATACCAGAGTCCAAAATGATGCAGGTTTATACTGTTAATTTTCAGTTTATCGTTACAGTTGGTGTTATTCCATGTCGGAAGGGACGCAGCTACAGCCAGTGGGGTAACTAGAGACAGGCAGGCAGCTATGTGCAACAAAGGTAGGCGTGTTGTTTTCATATGCAGATCTGAAATATTGTCTTATATGCAAGAGGAGGAGTGATGGGGGTTCAGGCAAAAGCCAGGCTATGGATTGCATTGCTAAATGCTCCATCAGAGTGCAATGGTCGCCTGTCCTTTTTTTAAGTGATGATGTGGGTTTAGCCTGTGCTGTATGTATGTATGGGTGGCTGACTGCCACCCACCCAGAAAGTGTATGGGAGGCTGGTTGGCTGCCAGCCTTCCTTCCATTCCTATGAGTAATGTGAGTGCTCATGAAGGGGACATGGTTGGGTCCACCCCTTTCCCGGTTATCCCCTCTAGGCCTTTTGGCTTAGATCAAGTGTAAAAAAAGAAAGGATCTTGCGACAGATCGCATCCTGAGGCACGTTTTTTTTTGTGTGAATACTTGCACTTGGGTGACTTGTGAGCACATACTGATACATACGTTCCCTATCTGGGGACCATAAATTAAATGGATTTTTGAGAAAGGGAGCTGATTTGGAAGCTTGCTTCTGTCGCCCTATGCATTGACCCGATGTGGCAGTATCTTCGGGTAGTGAACAGTGCACCACCCCATTCCAGTGTTAAACAAGAAAGATTCTCATTTAATCCTCCGTGGGTGAGAATTTGAGTTTGAGAATTGGAGACCAAAATGATGAGTTGCACTGACTGGTTTATGAACGTCTATTCATTTAGCGTTTTAATGACCATGTTTGCACACTGATTGGTGTAAAAAAATAAAATAAAACTAAATAATAATAATCTAGCACACCTGTGCAGGTTTGACATGACATGACAGGTAGCTGTCTTGTGGGTGGTGCTGAATCCTGTTAAATGACATGAGGGTCTCATGCCTATACACAAGGGTGTGTCATTGCTGTTGCTTGACCATGCATTGGTTTCTGTGGTCAGTGAATGATAAAAACAAAATTTACCATCCATTGATGGATGGGAAATCCGCCATGAGGCATTTGTTTTTAGAAACTGCTGCTCACAACCAATGTTGCAATGGAGTGTCTCCATCTGCTGGTGGTATTGGAAAGGCATTAGTGCTATGACAGGGTCTGAAGAAGAAGAAGAAGAAGACGGAAAAAAATATATATAAAAAGAAAAAGAGAGAGAGAGAGAGAGACTGACTTAGTGAGCGAGTGAGTGAGAGAGTGAGAGTGAGTGAGAGTGAATGAGTGAGTGAGTGATTGAGTGAGTGAGTGAGTGAGTGAGAACAAATGAGTTAAAGCAAGTGAGTGAGAGAGATCGAATGAATGAAAGTCTGAATGACAGAAAGAAAAAAGGATGAAGAAAGAAGCATGAAGAAAAAAAAATGTATATGGAGTTGCTGACATGAGTGCAATCTACAAAGCCGTTGAGGCTGATCCTCATGGGAGGATTATTGCACCAGGACCCTTAGCACTTTTAAAATGCCATTCAATGCCACGGGCTAGATGTAAACTGCAGATGACCATGTTGTGGTAGTTACCATGGATACCCAAGTGATGTGTGAGCTAACACATAGGCCCAACAGATTCCAAGAAGGCCAGAATCACCAGCGGCACCACCATCGATTGTCAGGTCACCCGGATTCAGCAAATACCAGAGTCCAAAATGATGCAGGTTTATACTGTTAATTTTCAGTTTATCGTTACAGTTGGTGTTATTCCATGTCGGAAGGGACGCAGCTACAGCCAGTGGGGTAACTAGAGACAGGCAGGCAGCTATGTGCAACAAAGGTAGGCGTGTTGTTTTCATATGCAGATCTGAAATATTGTCTTATATGCAAGAGGAGGAGTGATGGGGGTTCAGGCAAAAGCCAGGCTATGGATTGCATTGCTAAATGCTCCATCAGAGTGCAATGGTCGCCTGTCCTTTTTTTAAGTGATGATGTGGGTTTAGCCTGTGCTGTATGTATGTATGGGTGGCTGACTGCCACCCACCCAGAAAGTGTATGGGAGGCTGGTTGGCTGCCAGCCTTCCTTCCATTCCTATGAGTAATGTGAGTGCTCATGAAGGGGACATGGTTGGGTCCACCCCTTTCCCGGTTATCCCCTCTAGGCCTTTTGGCTTAGATCAAGTGTAAAAAAAGAAAGGATCTTGCGACAGATCGCATCCTGAGGCACGTTTTTTTTTGTGTGAATACTTGCACTTGGGTGACTTGTGAGCACATACTGATACATACGTTCCCTATCTGGGGACCATAAATTAAATGGATTTTTGAGAAAGGGAGCTGATTTGGAAGCTTGCTTCTGTCGCCCTATGCATTGACCCGATGTGGCAGTATCTTCGGGTAGTGAACAGTGCACCACCCCATTCCAGTGTTAAACAAGAAAGATTCTCATTTAATCCTCCGTGGGTGAGAATTTGAGTTTGAGAATTGGAGACCAAAATGATGAGTTGCACTGACTGGTTTATGAACGTCTATTCATTTAGCGTTTTAATGACCATGTTTGCACACTGATTGGTGTAAAAAAATAAAATAAAACTAAATAATAATAATCTAGCACACCTGTGCAGGTTTGACATGACATGACAGGTAGCTGTCTTGTGGGTGGTGCTGAATCCTGTTAAATGACATGAGGGTCTCATGCCTATACACAAGGGTGTGTCATTGCTGTTGCTTGACCATGCATTGGTTTCTGTGGTCAGTGAATGATAAAAACAAAATTTACCATCCATTGATGGATGGGAAATCCGCCATGAGGCATTTGTTTTTAGAAACTGCTGCTCACAACCAATGTTGCAATGGAGTGTCTCCATCTGCTGGTGGTATTGGAAAGGCATTAGTGCTATGACAGGGTCTGAAGAAGAAGAAGAAGAAGAAGAAGAAGAAGAAGACGGAAAAAAATATATATAAAAAGAAAAAGAGAGAGAGAGAGAGAGACTGACTTAGTGAGCGAGTGAGTGAGAGAGTGAGAGTGAGTGAGAGTGAATGAGTGAGTGAGTGAGTGAGTGAGTGAGTGAGTGAGTGAGAACAAATGAGTTAAAGCAAGTGAGTGAGAGAGATCGAATGAATGAAAGTCTGAATGACAGAAAGAAAAAAGGATGAAGAAAGAAGCATGAAGAAAAAAAAATGTATATGGAGTTGCTGACATGAGTGCAATCTACAAAGCCGTTGAGGCTGATCCTCATGGGAGGATTATTGCACCAGGACCCTTAGCACTTTTAAAATGCCATTCAATGCCACGGGCTAGATGTAAACTGCAGATGACCATGTTGTGGTAGTTACCATGGATACCCAAGTGATGTGTGAGCTAACACATAGGCCCAACAGATTCCAAGAAGGCCAGAATCACCAGCGGCACCACCATCGATTGTCAGGTCACCCGGATTCAGCAAATACCAGAGTCCAAAATGATGCAGGTTTATACTGTTAATTTTCAGTTTATCGTTACAGTTGGTGTTATTCCATGTCGGAAGGGACGCAGCTACAGCCAGTGGGGTAACTAGAGACAGGCAGGCAGCTATGTGCAACAAAGGTAGGCGTGTTGTTTTCATATGCAGATCTGAAATATTGTCTTATATGCAAGAGGAGGAGTGATGGGGGTTCAGGCAAAAGCCAGGCTATGGATTGCATTGCTAAATGCTCCATCAGAGTGCAATGGTCGCCTGTCCTTTTTTTAAGTGATGATGTGGGTTTAGCCTGTGCTGTATGTATGTATGGGTGGCTGACTGCCACCCACCCAGAAAGTGTATGGGAGGCTGGTTGGCTGCCAGCCTTCCTTCCATTCCTATGAGTAATGTGAGTGCTCATGAAGGGGACATGGTTGGGTCCACCCCTTTCCCGGTTATCCCCTCTAGGCCTTTTGGCTTAGATCAAGTGTAAAAAAAGAAAGGATCTTGCGACAGATCGCATCCTGAGGCACGTTTTTTTTTGTGTGAATACTTGCACTTGGGTGACTTGTGAGCACATACTGATACATACGTTCCCTATCTGGGGACCATAAATTAAATGGATTTTTGAGAAAGGGAGCTGATTTGGAAGCTTGCTTCTGTCGCCCTATGCATTGACCCGATGTGGCAGTATCTTCGGGTAGTGAACAGTGCACCACCCCATTCCAGTGTTAAACAAGAAAGATTCTCATTTAATCCTCCGTGGGTGAGAATTTGAGTTTGAGAATTGGAGACCAAAATGATGAGTTGCACTGACTGGTTTATGAACGTCTATTCATTTAGCGTTTTAATGACCATGTTTGCACACTGATTGGTGTAAAAAAATAAAATAAAACTAAATAATAATAATCTAGCACACCTGTGCAGGTTTGACATGACATGACAGGTAGCTGTCTTGTGGGTGGTGCTGAATCCTGTTAAATGACATGAGGGTCTCATGCCTATACACAAGGGTGTGTCATTGCTGTTGCTTGACCATGCATTGGTTTCTGTGGTCAGTGAATGATAAAAACAAAATTTACCATCCATTGATGGATGGGAAATCCGCCATGAGGCATTTGTTTTTAGAAACTGCTGCTCACAACCAATGTTGCAATGGAGTGTCTCCATCTGCTGGTGGTATTGGAAAGGCATTAGTGCTATGACAGGGTCTGAAGAAGAAGAAGAAGAAGAAGAAGAAGAAGAAGACGGAAAAAAATATATATAAAAAGAAAAAGAGAGAGAGAGAGAGAGACTGACTTAGTGAGCGAGTGAGTGAGAGAGTGAGAGTGAGTGAGAGTGAATGAGTGAGTGAGTGATTGAGTGAGTGAGTGAGTGAGTGAGTGAGAACAAATGAGTTAAAGCAAGTGAGTGAGAGAGATCGAATGAATGAAAGTCTGAATGACAGAAAGAAAAAAGGATGAAGAAAGAAGCATGAAGAAAAAAAAATGTATATGGAGTTGCTGACATGAGTGCAATCTACAAAGCCGTTGAGGCTGATCCTCATGGGAGGATTATTGCACCAGGACCCTTAGCACTTTTAAAATGCCATTCAATGCCACGGGCTAGATGTAAACTGCAGATGACCATGTTGTGGTAGTTACCATGGATACCCAAGTGATGTGTGAGCTAACACATAGGCCCAACAGATTCCAAGAAGGCCAGAATCACCAGCAGCACCACCATCGATTGTCAGGTCACCCGGATTCAGCAAATACCAGAGTCCAAAATGATGCAGGTTTATACTGTTAATTTTCAGTTTATCGTTACAGTTGGTGTTATTCCATGTCGGAAGGGACGCAGCTACAGCCAGTGGGGTAACTAGAGACAGGCAGGCAGCTATGTGCAACAAAGGTAGGCGTGTTGTTTTCATATGCAGATCTGAAATATTGTCTTATATGCAAGAGGAGGAGTGATGGGGGTTCAGGCAAAAGCCAGGCTATGGATTGCATTGCTAAATGCTCCATCAGAGTGCAATGGTCGCCTGTCCTTTTTTTAAGTGATGATGTGGGTTTAGCCTGTGCTGTATGTATGTATGGGTGGCTGACTGCCACCCACCCAGAAAGTGTATGGGAGGCTGGTTGGCTGCCAGCCTTCCTTCCATTCCTATGAGTAATGTGAGTGCTCATGAAGGGGACATGGTTGGGTCCACCCCTTTCCCGGTTATCCCCTCTAGGCCTTTTGGCTTAGATCAAGTGTAAAAAAAGAAAGGATCTTGCGACAGATCGCATCCTGAGGCACGTTTTTTTTTGTGTGAATACTTGCACTTGGGTGACTTGTGAGCACATACTGATACATACGTTCCCTATCTGGGGACCATAAATTAAATGGATTTTTGAGAAAGGGAGCTGATTTGGAAGCTTGCTTCTGTCGCCCTATGCATTGACCCGATGTGGCAGTATCTTCGGGTAGTGAACAGTGCACCACCCCATTCCAGTGTTAAACAAGAAAGATTCTCATTTAATCCTCCGTGGGTGAGAATTTGAGTTTGAGAATTGGAGACCAAAATGATGAGTTGCACTGACTGGTTTATGAACGTCTATTCATTTAGCGTTTTAATGACCATGTTTGCACACTGATTGGTGTAAAAAAATAAAATAAAACTAAATAAATAATAATAATCTAGCACACCTGTGCAGGTTTGACATGACATGACAGGTAGCTGTCTTGTGGGTGGTGCTGAATCCTGTTAAATGACATGAGGGTCTCATGCCTATACACAAGGGTGTGTCATTGCTGTTGCTTGACCATGCATTGGTTTCTGTGGTCAGTGAATGATAAAAACAAAATTTACCATCCATTGATGGATGGGAAATCCGCCATGAGGCATTTGTTTTTAGAAACTGCTGCTCACAACCAATGTTGCAATGGAGTGTCTCCATTTGCTGGTGGTATTGGAAAGGCATTAGTGCTATGACAGGGTCTGAAGAAGAAGAAGAAGAAGAAGAAGACGGAAAAAAATATATATAAAAAGAAAAAGAGAGAGAGAGAGACTGACTTAGTGAGCGAGTGAGTGAGAGAGTGAGAGTGAGTGAGAGTGAATGAGTGAGTGAGTGATTGAGTGAGTGAGTGAGTGAGTGAGAACAAATGAGTTAAAGCAAGTGAGTGAGAGAGATCGAATGAATGAAAGTCTGAATGACAGAAAGAAAAAAGGATGAAGAAAGAAGCATGAAGAAAAAAAAATGTATATGGAGTTGCTGACATGAGTGCAATCTACAAAGCCGTTGAGGCTGATCCTCATGGGAGGATTATTGCACCAGGACCCTTAGCACTTTTAAAATGCCATTCAATGCCACGGGCTAGATGTAAACTGCAGATGACCATGTTGTGGTAGTTACCATGGATACCCAAGTGATGTGTGAGCTAACACATAGGCCCAACAGATTCCAAGAAGGCCAGAATCACCAGCGGCACCACCATCGATTGTCAGGTCACCCGGATTCAGCAAATACCAGAGTCCAAAATGATGCAGGTTTATACTGTTAATTTTCAGTTTATCGTTACAGTTGGTGTTATTCCATGTCGGAAGGGACGCAGCTACAGCCAGTGGGGTAACTAGAGACAGGCAGGCAGCTATGTGCAACAAAGGTAGGCGTGTTGTTTTCATATGCAGATCTGAAATATTGTCTTATATGCAAGAGGAGGAGTGATGGGGGTTCAGGCAAAAGCCAGGCTATGGATTGCATTGCTAAATGCTCCATCAGAGTGCAATGGTCGCCTGTCCTTTTTTTAAGTGATGATGTGGGTTTAGCCTGTGCTGTATGTATGTATGGGTGGCTGACTGCCACCCACCCAGAAAGTGTATGGGAGGCTGGTTGGCTGCCAGCCTTCCTTCCATTCCTATGAGTAATGTGAGTGCTCATGAAGGGGACATGGTTGGGTCCACCCCTTTCCCGGTTATCCCCTCTAGGCCTTTTGGCTTAGATCAAGTGTAAAAAAAGAAAGGATCTTGCGACAGATCGCATCCTGAGGCACGTTTTTTTTTGTGTGAATACTTGCACTTGGGTGACTTGTGAGCACATACTGATACATACGTTCCCTATCTGGGGACCATAAATTAAATGGATTTTTGAGAAAGGGAGCTGATTTGGAAGCTTGCTTCTGTCGCCCTATGCATTGACCCGATGTGGCAGTATCTTCGGGTAGTGAACAGTGCACCACCCCATTCCAGTGTTAAACAAGAAAGATTCTCATTTAATCCTCCGTGGGTGAGAATTTGAGTTTGAGAATTGGAGACCAAAATGATGAGTTGCACTGACTGGTTTATGAACGTCTATTCATTTAGCGTTTTAATGACCATGTTTGCACACTGATTGGTGTAAAAAAATAAAATAAAACTAAATAATAATAATCTAGCACACCTGTGCAGGTTTGACATGACATGACAGGTAGCTGTCTTGTGGGTGGTGCTGAATCCTGTTAAATGACATGAGGGTCTCATGCCTATACACAAGGGTGTGTCATTGCTGTTGCTTGACCATGCATTGGTTTCTGTGGTCAGTGAATGATAAAAACAAAATTTACCATCCATTGATGGATGGGAAATCCGCCATGAGGCATTTGTTTTTAGAAACTGCTGCTCACAACCAATGTTGCAATGGAGTGTCTCCATCTGCTGGTGGTATTGGAAAGGCATTAGTGCTATGACAGGGTCTGAAGAAGAAGAAGAAGAAGAAGACGGAAAAAAATATATATAAAAAGAAAAAGAGAGAGAGAGAGAGAGACTGACTTAGTGAGCGAGTGAGTGAGAGAGTGAGAGTGAGTGAGAGTGAATGAGTGAGTGAGTGATTGAGTGAGTGAGTGAGTGAGAACAAATGAGTTAAAGCAAGTGAGTGAGAGAGATCGAATGAATGAAAGTCTGAATGACAGAAAGAAAAAAGGATGAAGAAAGAAGCATGAAGAAAAAAAAATGTATATGGAGTTGCTGACATGAGTGCAATCTACAAAGCCGTTGAGGCTGATCCTCATGGGAGGATTATTGCACCAGGACCCTTAGCACTTTTAAAATGCCATTCAATGCCACGGGCTAGATGTAAACTGCAGATGACCATGTTGTGGTAGTTACCATGGATACCCAAGTGATGTGTGAGCTAACACATAGGCCCAACAGATTCCAAGAAGGCCAGAATCACCAGCGGCACCACCATCGATTGTCAGGTCACCCGGATTCAGCAAATACCAGAGTCCAAAATGATGCAGGTTTATACTGTTAATTTTCAGTTTATCGTTACAGTTGGTGTTATTCCATGTCGGAAGGGACGCAGCTACAGCCAGTGGGGTAACTAGAGACAGGCAGGCAGCTATGTGCAACAAAGGTAGGCGTGTTGTTTTCATATGCAGATCTGAAATATTGTCTTATATGCAAGAGGAGGAGTGATGGGGGTTCAGGCAAAAGCCAGGCTATGGATTGCATTGCTAAATGCTCCATCAGAGTGCAATGGTCGCCTGTCCTTTTTTTAAGTGATGATGTGGGTTTAGCCTGTGCTGTATGTATGTATGGGTGGCTGACTGCCACCCACCCAGAAAGTGTATGGGAGGCTGGTTGGCTGCCAGCCTTCCTTCCATTCCTATGAGTAATGTGAGTGCTCATGAAGGGGACATGGTTGGGTCCACCCCTTTCCCGGTTATCCCCTCTAGGCCTTTTGGCTTAGATCAAGTGTAAAAAAAGAAAGGATCTTGCGACAGATCGCATCCTGAGGCACGTTTTTTTTTGTGTGAATACTTGCACTTGGGTGACTTGTGAGCACATACTGATACATACGTTCCCTATCTGGGGACCATAAATTAAATGGATTTTTGAGAAAGGGAGCTGATTTGGAAGCTTGCTTCTGTCGCCCTATGCATTGACCCGATGTGGCAGTATCTTCGGGTAGTGAACAGTGCACCACCCCATTCCAGTGTTAAACAAGAAAGATTCTCATTTAATCCTCCGTGGGTGAGAATTTGAGTTTGAGAATTGGAGACCAAAATGATGAGTTGCACTGACTGGTTTATGAACGTCTATTCATTTAGCGTTTTAATGACCATGTTTGCACACTGATTGGTGTAAAAAAATAAAATAAAACTAAATAATAATAATCTAGCACACCTGTGCAGGTTTGACATGACATGACAGGTAGCTGTCTTGTGGGTGGTGCTGAATCCTGTTAAATGACATGAGGGTCTCATGCCTATACACAAGGGTGTGTCATTGCTGTTGCTTGACCATGCATTGGTTTCTGTGGTCAGTGAATGATAAAAACAAAATTTACCATCCATTGATGGATGGGAAATCCGCCATGAGGCATTTGTTTTTAGAAACTGCTGCTCACAACCAATGTTGCAATGGAGTGTCTCCATCTGCTGGTGGTATTGGAAAGGCATTAGTGCTATGACAGGGTCTGAAGAAGAAGAAGAAGAAGAAGAAGAAGAAGAAGAAGAAGACGGAAAAAAATATATATAAAAAGAAAAAGAGAGAGAGAGAGAGAGACTGACTTAGTGAGCGAGTGAGTGAGAGAGTGAGAGTGAGTGAGAGTGAATGAGTGAGTGAGTGATTGAGTGAGTGAGTGAGTGAGTGAGTGAGAACAAATGAGTTAAAGCAAGTGAGTGAGAGAGATCGAATGAATGAAAGTCTGAATGACAGAAAGAAAAAAGGATGAAGAAAGAAGCATGAAGAAAAAAAAATGTATATGGAGTTGCTGACATGAGTGCAATCTACAAAGCCGTTGAGGCTGATCCTCATGGGAGGATTATTGCACCAGGACCCTTAGCACTTTTAAAATGCCATTCAATGCCACGGGCTAGATGTAAACTGCAGATGACCATGTTGTGGTAGTTACCATGGATACCCAAGTGATGTGTGAGCTAACACATAGGCCCAACAGATTCCAAGAAGGCCAGAATCACCAGCGGCACCACCATCGATTGTCAGGTCACCCGGATTCAGCAAATACCAGAGTCCAAAATGATGCAGGTTTATACTGTTAATTTTCAGTTTATCGTTACAGTTGGTGTTATTCCATGTCGGAAGGGACGCAGCTACAGCCAGTGGGGTAACTAGAGACAGGCAGGCAGCTATGTGCAACAAAGGTAGGCGTGTTGTTTTCATATGCAGATCTGAAATATTGTCTTATATGCAAGAGGAGGAGTGATGGGGGTTCAGGCAAAAGCCAGGCTATGGATTGCATTGCTAAATGCTCCATCAGAGTGCAATGGTCGCCTGTCCTTTTTTTAAGTGATGATGTGGGTTTAGCCTGTGCTGTATGTATGTATGGGTGGCTGACTGCCACCCACCCAGAAAGTGTATGGGAGGCTGGTTGGCTGCCAGCCTTCCTTCCATTCCTATGAGTAATGTGAGTGCTCATGAAGGGGACATGGTTGGGTCCACCCCTTTCCCGGTTATCCCCTCTAGGCCTTTTGGCTTAGATCAAGTGTAAAAAAAGAAAGGATCTTGCGACAGATCGCATCCTGAGGCACGTTTTTTTTTGTGTGAATACTTGCACTTGGGTGACTTGTGAGCACATACTGATACATACGTTCCCTATCTGGGGACCATAAATTAAATGGATTTTTGAGAAAGGGAGCTGATTTGGAAGCTTGCTTCTGTCGCCCTATGCATTGACCCGATGTGGCAGTATCTTCGGGTAGTGAACAGTGCACCACCCCATTCCAGTGTTAAACAAGAAAGATTCTCATTTAATCCTCCGTGGGTGAGAATTTGAGTTTGAGAATTGGAGACCAAAATGATGAGTTGCACTGACTGGTTTATGAACGTCTATTCATTTAGCGTTTTAATGACCATGTTTGCACACTGATTGGTGTAAAAAAATAAAATAAAACTAAATAATAATAATCTAGCACACCTGTGCAGGTTTGACATGACATGACAGGTAGCTGTCTTGTGGGTGGTGCTGAATCCTGTTAAATGACATGAGGGTCTCATGCCTATACACAAGGGTGTGTCATTGCTGTTGCTTGACCATGCATTGGTTTCTGTGGTCAGTGAATGATAAAAACAAAATTTACCATCCATTGATGGATGGGAAATCCGCCATGAGGCATTTGTTTTTAGAAACTGCTGCTCACAACCAATGTTGCAATGGAGTGTCTCCATCTGCTGGTGGTATTGGAAAGGCATTAGTGCTATGACAGGGTCTGAAGAAGAAGAAGAAGAAGAAGAAGAAGAAGACGGAAAAAAATATATATAAAAAGAAAAAGAGAGAGAGAGAGAGAGACTGACTTAGTGAGCGAGTGAGTGAGAGAGTGAGAGTGAGTGAGAGTGAATGAGTGAGTGAGTGATTGAGTGAGTGAGTGAGTGAGTGAGTGAGAACAAATGAGTTAAAGCAAGTGAGTGAGAGAGATCGAATGAATGAAAGTCTGAATGACAGAAAGAAAAAAGGATGAAGAAAGAAGCATGAAGAAAAAAAAATGTATATGGAGTTGCTGACATGAGTGCAATCTACAAAGCCGTTGAGGCTGATCCTCATGGGAGGATTATTGCACCAGGACCCTTAGCACTTTTAAAATGCCATTCAATGCCACGGGCTAGATGTAAACTGCAGATGACCATGTTGTGGTAGTTACCATGGATACCCAAGTGATGTGTGAGCTAACACATAGGCCCAACAGATTCCAAGAAGGCCAGAATCACCAGCGGCACCACCATCGATTGTCAGGTCACCCGGATTCAGCAAATACCAGAGTCCAAAATGATGCAGGTTTATACTGTTAATTTTCAGTTTATCGTTACAGTTGGTGTTATTCCATGTCGGAAGGGACGCAGCTACAGCCAGTGGGGTAACTAGAGACAGGCAGGCAGCTATGTGCAACAAAGGTAGGCGTGTTGTTTTCATATGCAGATCTGAAATATTGTCTTATATGCAAGAGGAGGAGTGATGGGGGTTCAGGCAAAAGCCAGGCTATGGATTGCATTGCTAAATGCTCCATCAGAGTGCAATGGTCGCCTGTCCTTTTTTTAAGTGATGATGTGGGTTTAGCCTGTGCTGTATGTATGTATGGGTGGCTGACTGCCACCCACCCAGAAAGTGTATGGGAGGCTGGTTGGCTGCCAGCCTTCCTTCCATTCCTATGAGTAATGTGAGTGCTCATGAAGGGGACATGGTTGGGTCCACCCCTTTCCCGGTTATCCCCTCTAGGCCTTTTGGCTTAGATCAAGTGTAAAAAAAGAAAGGATCTTGCGACAGATCGCATCCTGAGGCACGTTTTTTTTTGTGTGAATACTTGCACTTGGGTGACTTGTGAGCACATACTGATACATACGTTCCCTATCTGGGGACCATAAATTAAATGGATTTTTGAGAAAGGGAGCTGATTTGGAAGCTTGCTTCTGTCGCCCTATGCATTGACCCGATGTGGCAGTATCTTCGGGTAGTGAACAGTGCACCACCCCATTCCAGTGTTAAACAAGAAAGATTCTCATTTAATCCTCCGTGGGTGAGAATTTGAGTTTGAGAATTGGAGACCAAAATGATGAGTTGCACTGACTGGTTTATGAACGTCTATTCATTTAGCGTTTTAATGACCATGTTTGCACACTGATTGGTGTAAAAAAATAAAATAAAACTAAATAATAATAATCTAGCACACCTGTGCAGGTTTGACATGACATGACAGGTAGCTGTCTTGTGGGTGGTGCTGAATCCTGTTAAATGACATGAGGGTCTCATGCCTATACACAAGGGTGTGTCATTGCTGTTGCTTGACCATGCATTGGTTTCTGTGGTCAGTGAATGATAAAAACAAAATTTACCATCCATTGATGGATGGGAAATCCGCCATGAGGCATTTGTTTTTAGAAACTGCTGCTCACAACCAATGTTGCAATGGAGTGTCTCCATCTGCTGGTGGTATTGGAAAGGCATTAGTGCTATGACAGGGTCTGAAGAAGAAGAAGAAGAAGAAGAAGAAGAAGACGGAAAAAAATATATATAAAAAGAAAAAGAGAGAGAGAGAGAGAGACTGACTTAGTGAGCGAGTGAGTGAGAGAGTGAGAGTGAGTGAGAGTGAATGAGTGAGTGAGTGATTGAGTGAGTGAGTGAGTGAGTGAGTGAGAACAAATGAGTTAAAGCAAGTGAGTGAGAGAGATCGAATGAATGAAAGTCTGAATGACAGAAAGAAAAAAGGATGAAGAAAGAAGCATGAAGAAAAAAAAATGTATATGGAGTTGCTGACATGAGTGCAATCTACAAAGCCGTTGAGGCTGATCCTCATGGGAGGATTATTGCACCAGGACCCTTAGCACTTTTAAAATGCCATTCAATGCCACGGGCTAGATGTAAACTGCAGATGACCATGTTGTGGTAGTTACCATGGATACCCAAGTGATGTGTGAGCTAACACATAGGCCCAACAGATTCCAAGAAGGCCAGAATCACCAGCGGCACCACCATCGATTGTCAGGTCACCCGGATTCAGCAAATACCAGAGTCCAAAATGATGCAGGTTTATACTGTTAATTTTCAGTTTATCGTTACAGTTGGTGTTATTCCATGTCGGAAGGGACGCAGCTACAGCCAGTGGGGTAACTAGAGACAGGCAGGCAGCTATGTGCAACAAAGGTAGGCGTGTTGTTTTCATATGCAGATCTGAAATATTGTCTTATATGCAAGAGGAGGAGTGATGGGGGTTCAGGCAAAAGCCAGGCTATGGATTGCATTGCTAAATGCTCCATCAGAGTGCAATGGTCGCCTGTCCTTTTTTTAAGTGATGATGTGGGTTTAGCCTGTGCTGTATGTATGTATGGGTGGCTGACTGCCACCCACCCAGAAAGTGTATGGGAGGCTGGTTGGCTGCCAGCCTTCCTTCCATTCCTATGAGTAATGTGAGTGCTCATGAAGGGGACATGGTTGGGTCCACCCCTTTCCCGGTTATCCCCTCTAGGCCTTTTGGCTTAGATCAAGTGTAAAAAAAGAAAGGATCTTGCGACAGATCGCATCCTGAGGCACGTTTTTTTTTGTGTGAATACTTGCACTTGGGTGACTTGTGAGCACATACTGATACATACGTTCCCTATCTGGGGACCATAAATTAAATGGATTTTTGAGAAAGGGAGCTGATTTGGAAGCTTGCTTCTGTCGCCCTATGCATTGACCCGATGTGGCAGTATCTTCGGGTAGTGAACAGTGCACCACCCCATTCCAGTGTTAAACAAGAAAGATTCTCATTTAATCCTCCGTGGGTGAGAATTTGAGTTTGAGAATTGGAGACCAAAATGATGAGTTGCACTGACTGGTTTATGAACGTCTATTCATTTAGCGTTTTAATGACCATGTTTGCACACTGATTGGTGTAAAAAAATAAAATAAAACTAAATAATAATAATCTAGCACACCTGTGCAGGTTTGACATGACATGACAGGTAGCTGTCTTGTGGGTGGTGCTGAATCCTGTTAAATGACATGAGGGTCTCATGCCTATACACAAGGGTGTGTCATTGCTGTTGCTTGACCATGCATTGGTTTCTGTGGTCAGTGAATGATAAAAACAAAATTTACCATCCATTGATGGATGGGAAATCCGCCATGAGGCATTTGTTTTTAGAAACTGCTGCTCACAACCAATGTTGCAATGGAGTGTCTCCATCTGCTGGTGGTATTGGAAAGGCATTAGTGCTATGACAGGGTCTGAAGAAGAAGAAGAAGAAGAAGAAGAAGAAGAAGACGGAAAAAAATATATATAAAAAGAAAAAGAGAGAGAGAGAGAGAGACTGACTTAGTGAGCGAGTGAGTGAGAGAGTGAGAGTGAGTGAGAGTGAATGAGTGAGTGAGTGATTGAGTGAGTGAGTGAGTGAGAACAAATGAGTTAAAGCAAGTGAGTGAGAGAGATCGAATGAATGAAAGTCTGAATGACAGAAAGAAAAAAGGATGAAGAAAGAAGCATGAAGAAAAAAAAATGTATATGGAGTTGCTGACATGAGTGCAATCTACAAAGCCGTTAAGGCTGATCCTCATGGGAGGATTATTGCACCAGGACCCTTAGCACTTTTAAAATGCCATTCAATGCCACGGGCTAGATGTAAACTGCAGATGACCATGTTGTGGTAGTTACCATGGATACCCAAGTGATGTGTGAGCTAACACATAGGCCCAACAGATTCCAAGAAGGCCAGAATCACCAGCGGCACCACCATCGATTGTCAGGTCACCCGGATTCAGCAAATACCAGAGTCCAAAATGATGCAGGTTTATACTGTTAATTTTCAGTTTATCGTTACAGTTGGTGTTATTCCATGTCGGAAGGGACGCAGCTACAGCCAGTGGGGTAACTAGAGACAGGCAGGCAGCTATGTGCAACAAAGGTAGGCGTGTTGTTTTCATATGCAGATCTGAAATATTGTCTTATATGCAAGAGGAGGAGTGATGGGGGTTCAGGCAAAAGCCAGGCTATGGATTGCATTGCTAAATGCTCCATCAGAGTGCAATGGTCGCCTGTCCTTTTTTTAAGTGATGATGTGGGTTTAGCCTGTGCTGTATGTATGTATGGGTGGCTGACTGCCACCCACCCAGAAAGTGTATGGGAGGCTGGTTGGCTGCCAGCCTTCCTTCCATTCCTATGAGTAATGTGAGTGCTCATGAAGGGGACATGGTTGGGTCCACCCCTTTCCCGGTTATCCCCTCTAGGCCTTTTGGCTTAGATCAAGTGTAAAAAAAGAAAGGCTCTTGCGACAGATCGCATCCTGAGGCACGTTTTTTTTTGTGTGAATACTTGCACTTGGGTGACTTGTGAGCACATACTGATACATACGTTCCCTATCTGGGGACCATAAATTAAATGGATTTTTGAGAAAGGGAGCTGATTTGGAAGCTTGCTTCTGTCGCCCTATGCATTGACCCGATGTGGCAGTATCTTCGGGTAGTGAACAGTGCACCACCCCATTCCAGTGTTAAACAAGAAAGATTCTCATTTAATCCTCCGTGGGTGAGAATTTGAGTTTGAGAATTGGAGACCAAAATGATGAGTTGCACTGACTGGTTTATGAACGTCTATTCATTTAGCGTTTTAATGACCATGTTTGCACACTGATTGGTGTAAAAAAATAAAATAAAACTAAATAATAATAATCTAGCACACCTGTGCAGGTTTGACATGACATGACAGGTAGCTGTCTTGTGGGTGGTGCTGAATCCTGTTAAATGACATGAGGGTCTCATGCCTATACACAAGGGTGTGTCATTGCTGTTGCTTGACCATGCATTGGTTTCTGTGGTCAGTGAATGATAAAAACAAAATTTACCATCCATTGATGGATGGGAAATCCGCCATGAGGCATTTGTTTTTAGAAACTGCTGCTCACAACCAATGTTGCAATGGAGTGTCTCCATCTGCTGGTGGTATTGGAAAGGCATTAGTGCTATGACAGGGTCTGAAGAAGAAGAAGAAGAAGAAGAAGAAGAAGACGGAAAAAAATATATATAAAAAGAAAAAGAGAGAGAGAGAGAGACTGACTTAGTGAGCGAGTGAGTGAGAGAGTGAGAGTGAGTGAGAGTGAATGAGTGAGTGAGTGATTGAGTGAGTGAGTGAGTGAGTGAGTGAGAACAAATGAGTTAAAGCAAGTGAGTGAGAGAGATCGAATGAATGAAAGTCTGAATGACAGAAAGAAAAAAGGATGAAGAAAGAAGCATGAAGAAAAAAAAATGTATATGGAGTTGCTGACATGAGTGCAATCTACAAAGCCGTTGAGGCTGATCCTCATGGGAGGATTATTGCACCAGGACCCTTAGCACTTTTAAAATGCCATTCAATGCCACGGGCTAGATGTAAACTGCAGATGACCATGTTGTGGTAGTTACCATGGATACCCAAGTGATGTGTGAGCTAACACATAGGCCCAACAGATTCCAAGAAGGCCAGAATCACCAGCGGCACCACCATCGATTGTCAGGTCACCCGGATTCAGCAAATACCAGAGTCCAAAATGATGCAGGTTTATACTGTTAATTTTCAGTTTATCGTTACAGTTGGTGTTATTCCATGTCGGAAGGGACGCAGCTACAGCCAGTGGGGTAACTAGAGACAGGCAGGCAGCTATGTGCAACAAAGGTAGGCGTGTTGTTTTCATATGCAGATCTGAAATATTGTCTTATATGCAAGAGGAGGAGTGATGGGGGTTCAGGCAAAAGCCAGGCTATGGATTGCATTGCTAAATGCTCCATCAGAGTGCAATGGTCGCCTGTCCTTTTTTTAAGTGATGATGTGGGTTTAGCCTGTGCTGTATGTATGTATGGGTGGCTGACTGCCACCCACCCAGAAAGTGTATGGGAGGCTGGTTGGCTGCCAGCCTTCCTTCCATTCCTATGAGTAATGTGAGTGCTCATGAAGGGGACATGGTTGGGTCCACCCCTTTCCCGGTTATCCCCTCTAGGCCTTTTGGCTTAGATCAAGTGTAAAAAAAGAAAGGATCTTGCGACAGATCGCATCCTGAGGCACGTTTTTTTTTGTGTGAATACTTGCACTTGGGTGACTTGTGAGCACATACTGATACATACGTTCCCTATCTGGGGACCATAAATTAAATGGATTTTTGAGAAAGGGAGCTGATTTGGAAGCTTGCTTCTGTCGCCCTATGCATTGACCCGATGTGGCAGTATCTTCGGGTAGTGAACAGTGCACCACCCCATTCCAGTGTTAAACAAGAAAGATTCTCATTTAATCCTCCGTGGGTGAGAATTTGAGTTTGAGAATTGGAGACCAAAATGATGAGTTGCACTGACTGGTTTATGAACGTCTATTCATTTAGCGTTTTAATGACCATGTTTGCACACTGATTGGTGTAAAAAAATAAAATAAAACTAAATAATAATAATCTAGCACACCTGTGCAGGTTTGACATGACATGACAGGTAGCTGTCTTGTGGGTGGTGCTGAATCCTGTTAAATGACATGAGGGTCTCATGCCTATACACAAGGGTGTGTCATTGCTGTTGCTTGACCATGCATTGGTTTCTGTGGTCAGTGAATGATAAAAACAAAATTTACCATCCATTGATGGATGGGAAATCCGCCATGAGGCATTTGTTTTTAGAAACTGCTGCTCACAACCAATGTTGCAATGGAGTGTCTCCATCTGCTGGTGGTATTGGAAAGGCATTAGTGCTATGACAGGGTCTGAAGAAGAAGAAGAAGAAGAAGAAGAAGACGGAAAAAAATATATATAAAAAGAAAAAGAGAGAGAGAGAGAGAGACTGACTTAGTGAGCGAGTGAGTGAGAGAGTGAGAGTGAGTGAGAGTGAATGAGTGAGTGAGTGATTGAGTGAGTGAGTGAGTGAGTGAGTGAGAACAAATGAGTTAAAGCAAGTGAGTGAGAGAGATCGAATGAATGAAAGTCTGAATGACAGAAAGAAAAAAGGATGAAGAAAGAAGCATGAAGAAAAAAAAATGTATATGGAGTTGCTGACATGAGTGCAATCTACAAAGCCGTTGAGGCTGATCCTCATGGGAGGATTATTGCACCAGGACCCTTAGCACTTTTAAAATGCCATTCAATGCCACGGGCTAGATGTAAACTGCAGATGACCATGTTGTGGTAGTTACCATGGATACCCAAGTGATGTGTGAGCTAACACATAGGCCCAACAGATTCCAAGAAGGCCAGAATCACCAGCGGCACCACCATCGATTGTCAGGTCACCCGGATTCAGCAAATACCAGAGTCCAAAATGATGCAGGTTTATACTGTTAATTTTCAGTTTATCGTTACAGTTGGTGTTATTCCATGTCGGAAGGGACGCAGCTACAGCCAGTGGGGTAACTAGAGACAGGCAGGCAGCTATGTGCAACAAAGGTAGGCGTGTTGTTTTCATATGCAGATCTGAAATATTGTCTTATATGCAAGAGGAGGAGTGATGGGGGTTCAGGCAAAAGCCAGGCTATGGATTGCATTGCTAAATGCTCCATCAGAGTGCAATGGTCGCCTGTCCTTTTTTTAAGTGATGATGTGGGTTTAGCCTGTGCTGTATGTATGTATGGGTGGCTGACTGCCACCCACCCAGAAAGTGTATGGGAGGCTGGTTGGCTGCCAGCCTTCCTTCCATTCCTATGAGTAATGTGAGTGCTCATGAAGGGGACATGGTTGGGTCCACCCCTTTCCCGGTTATCCCCTCTAGGCCTTTTGGCTTAGATCAAGTGTAAAAAAAGAAAGGATCTTGCGACAGATCGCATCCTGAGGCACGTTTTTTTTTGTGTGAATACTTGCACTTGGGTGACTTGTGAGCACATACTGATACATACGTTCCCTAGCTGGGGACCATAAATTAAATGGATTTTTGAGAAAGGGAGCTGATTTGGAAGCTTGCTTCTGTCGCCCTATGCATTGACCCGATGTGGCAGTATCTTCGGGTAGTGAACAGTGCACCACCCCATTCCAGTGTTAAACAAGAAAGATTCTCATGTAATCCTCCGTGGGTGAGAATTTGAGTTTGAGAATTGGAGACCAAAATGATGAGTTGCACTGACTGGTTTATGAACGTCTATTCATTTAGCGTTTTAATGACCATGTTTGCACACTGATTGGTGTAAAAAAATAAAATAAAACTAAATAATAATAATCTAGCACACCTGTGCAGGTTTGACATGACATGACAGGTAGCTGTCTTGTGGGTGGTGCTGAATCCTGTTAAATGACATGAGGGTCTCATGCCTATACACAAGGGTGTGTCATTGCTGTTGCTTGACCATGCATTGGTTTCTGTGGTCAGTGAATGATAAAAACAAAATTTACCATCCATTGATGGATGGGAAATCCGCCATGAGGCATTTGTTTTTAGAAACTGCTGCTCACAACCAATGTTGCAATGGAGTGTCTCCATCTGCTGGTGGTATTGGAAAGGCATTAGTGCTATGACAGGGTCTGAAGAAGAAGAAGAAGAAGAAGAAGAAGAAGAAGACGGAAAAAAATATATATAAAAAGAAAAAGAGAGAGAGAGAGAGAGAGACTGACTTAGTGAGCGAGTGAGTGAGAGAGTGAGAGTGAGTGAGAGTGAATGAGTGAGTGAGTGATTGAGTGAGTGAGTGAGTGAGTGAGAACAAATGAGTTAAAGCAAGTGAGTGAGAGAGATCGAATGAATGAAAGTCTGAATGACAGAAAGAAAAAAGGATGAAGAAAGAAGCATGAAGAAAAAAAAATGTATATGGAGTTGCTGACATGAGTGCAATCTACAAAGCCGTTGAGGCTGATCCTTATGGGAGGATTATTGCACCAGGACCCTTAGCACTTTTAAAATGCCATTCAATGCCACGGGCTAGATGTAAACTGCAGATGACCATGTTGTGGTAGTTACCATGGATACCCAAGTGATGTGTGAGCTAACACATAGGCCCAACAGATTCCAAGAAGGCCAGAATCACCAGCGGCACCACCATCGATTGTCAGGTCACCCGGATTCAGCAAATACCAGAGTCCAAAATGATGCAGGTTTATACTGTTAATTTTCAGTTTATCGTTACAGTTGGTGTTATTCCATGTCGGAAGGGACGCAGCTACAGCCAGTGGGGTAACTAGAGACAGGCAGGCAGCTATGTGCAACAAAGGTAGGCGTGTTGTTTTCATATGCAGATCTGAAATATTGTCTTATATGCAAGAGGAGGAGTGATGGGGGTTCAGGCAAAAGCCAGGCTATGGATTGCATTGCTAAATGCTCCATCAGAGTGCAATGGTCGCCTGTCCTTTTTTTAAGTGATGATGTGGGTTTAGCCTGTGCTGTATGTATGTATGGGTGGCTGACTGCCACCCACCCAGAAAGTGTATGGGAGGCTGGTTGGCTGCCAGCCTTCCTTCCATTCCTATGAGTAATGTGAGTGCTCATGAAGGGGACATGGTTGGGTCCACCCCTTTCCCGGTTATCCCCTCTAGGCCTTTTGGCTTAGATCAAGTGTAAAAAAAGAAAGGATCTTGCGACAGATCGCATCCTGAGGCACGTTTTTTTTTGTGTGAATACTTGCACTTGGGTGACTTGTGAGCACATACTGATACATACGTTCCCTATCTGGGGACCATAAATTAAATGGATTTTTGAGAAAGGGAGCTGATTTGGAAGCTTGCTTCTGTCGCCCTATGCATTGACCCGATGTGGCAGTATCTTCGGGTAGTGAACAGTGCACCACCCCATTCCAGTGTTAAACAAGAAAGATTCTCATTTAATCCTCCGTGGGTGAGAATTTGAGTTTGAGAATTGGAGACCAAAATGATGAGTTGCACTGACTGGTTTATGAACGTCTATTCATTTAGCGTTTTAATGACCATGTTTGCACACTGATTGGTGTAAAAAAATAAAATAAAACTAAATAATAATAATCTAGCACACCTGTGCAGGTTTGACATGACATGACAGGTAGCTGTCTTGTGGGTGGTGCTGAATCCTGTTAAATGACATGAGGGTCTCATGCCTATACACAAGGGTGTGTCATTGCTGTTGCTTGACCATGCATTGGTTTCTGTGGTCAGTGAATGATAAAAACAAAATTTACCATCCATTGATGGATGGGAAATCCGCCATGAGGCATTTGTTTTTAGAAACTGCTGCTCACAACCAATGTTGCAATGGAGTGTCTCCATCTGCTGGTGGTATTGGAAAGGCATTAGTGCTATGACAGGGTCTGAAGAAGAAGAAGAAGAAGAAGAAGAAGAAGACGGAAAAAAATATATATAAAAAGAAAAAGAGAGAGAGAGAGAGAGACTGACTTAGTGAGCGAGTGAGTGAGAGAGTGAGAGTGAGTGAGAGTGAATGAGTGAGTGAGTGATTGAGTGAGTGAGTGAGTGAGTGAGAACAAATGAGTTAAAGCAAGTGAGTGAGAGAGATCGAATGAATGAAAGTCTGAATGACAGAAAGAAAAAAGGATGAAGAAAGAAGCATGAAGAAAAAAAAATGTATATGGAGTTGCTGACATGAGTGCAATCTACAAAGCCGTTGAGGCTGATCCTCATGGGAGGATTATTGCACCAGGACCCTTAGCACTTTTAAAATGCCATTCAATGCCACGGGCTAGATGTAAACTGCAGATGACCATGTTGTGGTAGTTACCATGGATACCCAAGTGATGTGTGAGCTAACACATAGGCCCAACAGATTCCAAGAAGGCCAGAATCACCAGCGGCACCACCATCGATTGTCAGGTCACCCGGATTCAGCAAATACCAGAGTCCAAAATGATGCAGGTTTATACTGTTAATTTTCAGTTTATCGTTACAGTTGGTGTTATTCCATGTCGGAAGGGACGCAGCTACAGCCAGTGGGGTAACTAGAGACAGGCAGGCAGCTATGTGCAACAAAGGTAGGCGTGTTGTTTTCATATGCAGATCTGAAATATTGTCTTATATGCAAGAGGAGGAGTGATGGGGGTTCAGGCAAAAGCCAGGCTATGGATTGCATTGCTAAATGCTCCATCAGAGTGCAATGGTCGCCTGTCCTTTTTTTAAGTGATGATGTGGGTTTAGCCTGTGCTGTATGTATGTATGGGTGGCTGACTGCCACCCACCCAGAAAGTGTATGGGAGGCTGGTTGGCTGCCAGCCTTCCTTCCATTCCTATGAGTAATGTGAGTGCTCATGAAGGGGACATGGTTGGGTCCACCCCTTTCCCGGTTATCCCCTCTAGGCCTTTTGGCTTAGATCAAGTGTAAAAAAAGAAAGGATCTTGCGACAGATCGCATCCTGAGGCACGTTTTTTTTTGTGTGAATACTTGCACTTGGGTGACTTGTGAGCACATACTGATACATACGTTCCCTATCTGGGGACCATAAATTAAATGGATTTTTGAGAAAGGGAGCTGATTTGGAAGCTTGCTTCTGTCGCCCTATGCATTGACCCGATGTGGCAGTATCTTCGGGTAGTGAACAGTGCACCACCCCATTCCAGTGTTAAACAAGAAAGATTCTCATTTAATCCTCCGTGGGTGAGAATTTGAGTTTGAGAATTGGAGACCAAAATGATGAGTTGCACTGACTGGTTTATGAACGTCTATTCATTTAGCGTTTTAATGACCATGTTTGCACACTGATTGGTGTAAAAAAATAAAATAAAACTAAATAATAATAATCTAGCACACCTGTGCAGGTTTGACATGACATGACAGGTAGCTGTCTTGTGGGTGGTGCTGAATCCTGTTAAATGACATGAGGGTCTCATGCCTATACACAAGGGTGTGTCATTGCTGTTGCTTGACCATGCATTGGTTTCTGTGGTCAGTGAATGATAAAAACAAAATTTACCATCCATTGATGGATGGGAAATCCGCCATGAGGCATTTGTTTTTAGAAACTGCTGCTCACAACCAATGTTGCAATGGAGTGTCTCCATCTGCTGGTGGTATTGGAAAGGCATTAGTGCTATGACAGGGTCTGAAGAAGAAGAAGAAGAAGAAGAAGAAGAAGAAGAAGACGGAAAAAAATATATATAAAAAGAAAAAGAGAGAGAGAGAGAGAGACTGACTTAGTGAGCGAGTGAGTGAGAGAGTGAGAGTGAGTGAGAGTGAATGAGTGAGTGAGTGATTGAGTGAGTGAGTGAGTGAGTGAGAACAAATGAGTTAAAGCAAGTGAGTGAGAGAGATCGAATGAATGAAAGTCTGAATGACAGAAAGAAAAAAGGATGAAGAAAGAAGCATGAAGAAAAAAAAATGTATATGGAGTTGCTGACATGAGTGCAATCTACAAAGCCGTTAAGGCTGATCCTCATGGGAGGATTATTGCACCAGGACCCTTAGCACTTTTAAAATGCCATTCAATGCCACGGGCTAGATGTAAACTGCAGATGACCATGTTGTGGTAGTTACCATGGATACCCAAGTGATGTGTGAGCTAACACATAGGCCCAACAGATTCCAAGAAGGCCAGAATCACCAGCGGCACCACCATCGATTGTCAGGTCACCCGGATTCAGCAAATACCAGAGTCCAAAATGATGCAGGTTTATACTGTTAATTTTCAGTTTATCGTTACAGTTGGTGTTATTCCATGTCGGAAGGGACGCAGCTACAGCCAGTGGGGTAACTAGAGACAGGCAGGCAGCTATGTGCAACAAAGGTAGGCGTGTTGTTTTCATATGCAGATCTGAAATATTGTCTTATATGCAAGAGGAGGAGTGATGGGGGTTCAGGCAAAAGCCAGGCTATGGATTGCATTGCTAAATGCTCCATCAGAGTGCAATGGTCGCCTGTCCTTTTTTTAAGTGATGATGTGGGTTTAGCCTGTGCTGTATGTATGTATGGGTGGCTGACTGCCACCCACCCAGAAAGTGTATGGGAGGCTGGTTGGCTGCCAGCCTTCCTTCCATTCCTATGAGTAATGTGAGTGCTCATGAAGGGGACATGGTTGGGTCCACCCCTTTCCCGGTTATCCCCTCTAGGCCTTTTGGCTTAGATCAAGTGTAAAAAAAGAAAGGATCTTGCGACAGATCGCATCCTGAGGCACGTTTTTTTTTGTGTGAATACTTGCACTTGGGTGACTTGTGAGCACATACTGATACATACGTTCCCTATCTGGGGACCATAAATTAAATGGATTTTTGAGAAAGGGAGCTGATTTGGAAGCTTGCTTCTGTCGCCCTATGCATTGACCCGATGTGGCAGTATCTTCGGGTAGTGAACAGTGCACCACCCCATTCCAGTGTTAAACAAGAAAGATTCTCATTTAATCCTCCGTGGGTGAGAATTTGAGTTTGAGAATTGGAGACCAAAATGATGAGTTGCACTGACTGGTTTATGAACGTCTATTCATTTAGCGTTTTAATGACCATGTTTGCACACTGATTGGTGTAAAAAAATAAAATAAAACTAAATAATAATAATCTAGCACACCTGTGCAGGTTTGACATGACATGACAGGTAGCTGTCTTGTGGGTGGTGCTGAATCCTGTTAAATGACATGAGGGTCTCATGCCTATACACAAGGGTGTGTCATTGCTGTTGCTTGACCATGCATTGGTTTCTGTGGTCAGTGAATGATAAAAACAAAATTTACCATCCATTGATGGATGGGAAATCCGCCATGAGGCATTTGTTTTTAGAAACTGCTGCTCACAACCAATGTTGCAATGGAGTGTCTCCATCTGCTGGTGGTATTGGAAAGGCATTAGTGCTATGACAGGGTCTGAAGAAGAAGAAGAAGAAGAAGAAGAAGAAGACGGAAAAAAATATATATAAAAAGAAAAAGAGAGAGAGAGAGAGAGACTGACTTAGTGAGCGAGTGAGTGAGAGAGTGAGAGTGAGTGAGAGTGAATGAGTGAGTGAGTGATTGAGTGAGTGAGTGAGTGAGTGAGTGAGAACAAATGAGTTAAAGCAAGTGAGTGAGAGAGATCGAATGAATGAAAGTCTGAATGACAGAAAGAAAAAAGGATGAAGAAAGAAGCATGAAGAAAAAAAAATGTATATGGAGTTGCTGACATGAGTGCAATCTACAAAGCCGTTGAGGCTGATCCTCATGGGAGGATTATTGCACCAGGACCCTTAGCACTTTTAAAATGCCATTCAATGCCACGGGCTAGATGTAAACTGCAGATGACCATGTTGTGGTAGTTACCATGGATACCCAAGTGATGTGTGAGCTAACACATAGGCCCAACAGATTCCAAGAAGGCCAGAATCACCAGCGGCACCACCATCGATTGTCAGGTCACCCGGATTCAGCAAATACCAGAGTCCAAAATGATGCAGGTTTATACTGTTAATTTTCAGTTTATCGTTACAGTTGGTGTTATTCCATGTCGGAAGGGACGCAGCTACAGCCAGTGGGGTAACTAGAGACAGGCAGGCAGCTATGTGCAACAAAGGTAGGCGTGTTGTTTTCATATGCAGATCTGAAATATTGTCTTATATGCAAGAGGAGGAGTGATGGGGGTTCAGGCAAAAGCCAGGCTATGGATTGCATTGCTAAATGCTCCATCAGAGTGCAATGGTCGCCTGTCCTTTTTTTAAGTGATGATGTGGGTTTAGCCTGTGCTGTATGTATGTATGGGTGGCTGACTGCCACCCACCCAGAAAGTGTATGGGAGGCTGGTTGGCTGCCAGCCTTCCTTCCATTCCTATGAGTAATGTGAGTGCTCATGAAGGGGACATGGTTGGGTCCACCCCTTTCCCGGTTATCCCCTCTAGGCCTTTTGGCTTAGATCAAGTGTAAAAAAAGAAAGGATCTTGCGACAGATCGCATCCTGAGGCACGTTTTTTTTTGTGTGAATACTTGCACTTGGGTGACTTGTGAGCACATACTGATACATACGTTCCCTATCTGGGGACCATAAATTAAATGGATTTTTGAGAAAGGGAGCTGATTTGGAAGCTTGCTTCTGTCGCCCTATGCATTGACCCGATGTGGCAGTATCTTCGGGTAGTGAACAGTGCACCACCCCATTCCAGTGTTAAACAAGAAAGATTCTCATTTAATCCTCCGTGGGTGAGAATTTGAGTTTGAGAATTGGAGACCAAAATGATGAGTTGCACTGACTGGTTTATGAACGTCTATTCATTTAGCGTTTTAATGACCATGTTTGCACACTGATTGGTGTAAAAAAATAAAATAAAACTAAATAATAATAATCTAGCACACCTGTGCAGGTTTGACATGACATGACAGGTAGCTGTCTTGTGGGTGGTGCTGAATCCTGTTAAATGACATGAGGGTCTCATGCCTATACACAAGGGTGTGTCATTGCTGTTGCTTGACCATGCATTGGTTTCTGTGGTCAGTGAATGATAAAAACAAAATTTACCATCCATTGATGGATGGGAAATCCGCCATGAGGCATTTGTTTTTAGAAACTGCTGCTCACAACCAATGTTGCAATGGAGTGTCTCCATCTGCTGGTGGTATTGGAAAGGCATTAGTGCTATGACAGGGTCTGAAGAAGAAGAAGAAGAAGAAGAAGAAGAAGACGGAAAAAAATATATATAAAAAGAAAAAGAGAGAGAGAGAGAGAGACTGACTTAGTGAGCGAGTGAGTGAGAGAGTGAGAGTGAGTGAGAGTGAATGAGTGAGTGAGTGATTGAGTGAGTGAGTGAGTGAGTGAGTGAGAACAAATGAGTTAAAGCAAGTGAGTGAGAGAGATCGAATGAATGAAAGTCTGAATGACAGAAAGAAAAAAGGATGAAGAAAGAAGCATGAAGAAAAAAAAATGTATATGGAGTTGCTGACATGAGTGCAATCTACAAAGCCGTTGAGGCTGATCCTCATGGGAGGATTATTGCACCAGGACCCTTAGCACTTTTAAAATGCCATTCAATGCCACGGGCTAGATGTAAACTGCAGATGACCATGTTGTGGTAGTTACCATGGATACCCAAGTGATGTGTGAGCTAACACATAGGCCCAACAGATTCCAAGAAGGCCAGAATCACCAGCGACACCACCATCGATTGTCAGGTCACCCGGATTCAGCAAATACCAGAGTCCAAAATGATGCAGGTTTATACTGTTAATTTTCAGTTTATCGTTACAGTTGGTGTTATTCCATGTCGGAAGGGACGCAGCTACAGCCAGTGGGGTAACTAGAGACAGGCAGGCAGCTATGTGCAACAAAGGTAGGCATGTTGTTTTCATATGCAGATCTGAAATATTGTCTTATATGCAAGAGGAGGAGTGATGGGGGTTCAGGCAAAAGCCAGGCTATGGATTGCATTGCTAAATGCTCCATCAGAGTGCAATGGTCGCCTGTCCTTTTTTTAAGTGATGATGTGGGTTTAGCCTGTGCTGTATGTATGTATGGGTGGCTGACTGCCACCCACCCAGAAAGTGTATGGGAGGCTGGTTGGCTGCCAGCCTTCCTTCCATTCCTATGAGTAATGTGAGTGCTCATGAAGGGGACATGGTTGGGTCCACCCCTTTCCCGGTTATCCCCTCTAGGCCTTTTGGCTTAGATCAAGTGTAAAAAAAGAAAGGATCTTGCGACAGATCGCATCCTGAGGCACGTTTTTTTTTTGTGTGAATACTTGCACTTGGGTGACTTGTGAGCACATACTGATACATACGTTCCCTATCTGGGGACCATAAATTAAATGGATTTTTGAGAAAGGGAGCTGATTTGGAAGCTTGCTTCTGTCGCCCTATGCATTGACCCGATGTGGCAGTATCTTCGGGTAGTGAACAGTGCACCACCCCATTCCAGTGTTAAACAAGAAAGATTCTCATTTAATCCTCCTTGGGTGAGAATTTGAGTTTGAGAATTGGAGACCAAAATGATGAGTTGCACTGACTGGTTTATGAACGTCTATTCATTTAGCGTTTTAATGACCATGTTTGCACACTGATTGGTGTAAAAAAATAAAATAAAACTAAATAATAATAATCTAGCACACCTGTGCAGGTTTGACATGACATGACAGGTAGCTGTCTTGTGGGTGGTGCTGAATCCTGTTAAATGACATGAGGGTCTCATGCCTATACACAAGGGTGTGTCATTGCTGTTGCTTGACCATGCATTGGTTTCTGTGGTCAGTGAATGATAAAAACAAAATTTACCATCCATTGATGGATGGGAAATCCGCCATGAGGCATTTGTTTTTAGAAACTGCTGCTCACAACCAATGTTGCAATGGAGTGTCTCCATCTGCTGGTGGTATTGGAAAGGCATTAGTGCTATGACAGGGTCTGAAGAAGAAGAAGAAGAAGAAGAAGAAGAAGAAGACGGAAAAAAATATATATAAAAAGAAAAAGAGAGAGAGAGAGAGAGACTGACTTAGTGAGCGAGTGAGTGAGAGAGTGAGAGTGAGTGAGAGTGAATGAGTGAGTGAGTGATTGAGTGAGTGAGTGAGTGAGTGAGAACAAATGAGTTAAAGCAAGTGAGTGAGAGAGATCGAATGAATGAAAGTCTGAATGACAGAAAGAAAAAAGGATGAAGAAAGAAGCATGAAGAAAAAAAAATGTATATGGAGTTGCTGACATGAGTGCAATCTACAAAGCCGTTGAGGCTGATCCTCATGGGAGGATTATTGCACCAGGACCCTTAGCACTTTTAAAATGCCATTCAATGCCACGGGCTAGATGTAAACTGCAGATGACCATGTTGTGGTAGTTACCATGGATACCCAAGTGATGTGTGAGCTAACACATAGGCCCAACAGATTCCAAGAAGGCCAGAATCACCAGCGACACCACCATCGATTGTCAGGTCACCCGGATTCAGCAAATACCAGAGTCCAAAATGATGCAGGTTTATACTGTTAATTTTCAGTTTATCGTTACAGTTGGTGTTATTCCATGTCGGAAGGGACGCAGCTACAGCCAGTGGGGTAACTAGAGACAGGCAGGCAGCTATGTGCAACAAAGGTAGGCGTGTTGTTTTCATATGCAGATCTGAAATATTGTCTTATATGCAAGAGGAGGAGTGATGGGGGTTCAGGCAAAAGCCAGGCTATGGATTGCATTGCTAAATGCTCCATCAGAGTGCAATGGTCGCCTGTCCTTTTTTTAAGTGATGATGTGGGTTTAGCCTGTGCTGTATGTATGTATGGGTGGCTGACTGCCACCCACCCAGAAAGTGTATGGGAGGCTGGTTGGCTGCCAGCCTTCCTTCCATTCCTATGAGTAATGTGAGTGCTCATGAAGGGGACATGGTTGGGTCCACCCCTTTCCCGGTTATCCCCTCTAGGCCTTTTGGCTTAGATCAAGTGTAAAAAAAGAAAGGATCTTGCGACAGATTGCATCCTGAGGCACGTTTTTTTTTGTGTGAATACTTGCACTTGGGTGACTTGTGAGCACATACTGATACATACGTTCCCTATCTGGGGACCATAAATTAAATGGATTTTTGAGAAAGGGAGCTGATTTGGAAGCTTGCTTCTGTCGCCCTATGCATTGACCCGATGTGGCAGTATCTTCGGGTAGTGAACAGTGCACCACCCCATTCCAGTGTTAAACAAGAAAGATTCTCATTTAATCCTCCGTGGGTGAGAATTTGAGTTTGAGAATTGGAGACCAAAATGATGAGTTGCACTGACTGGTTTATGAACGTCTATTCATTTAGCGTTTTAATGACCATGTTTGCACACTGATTGGTGTAAAAAAATAAAATAAAACTAAATAATAATAATCTAGCACACCTGTGCAGGTTTGACATGACATGACAGGTAGCTGTCTTGTGGGTGGTGCTGAATCCTGTTAAATGACATGAGGGTCTCATGCCTATACACAAGGGTGTGTCATTGCTGTTGCTTGACCATGCATTGGTTTCTGTGGTCAGTGAATGATAAAAACAAAATTTACCATCCATTGATGGATGGGAAATCCGCCATGAGGCATTTGTTTTTAGAAACTGCTGCTCACAACCAATGTTGCAATGGAGTGTCTCCATCTGCTGGTGGTATTGGAAAGGCATTAGTGCTATGACAGGGTCTGAAGAAGAAGAAGAAGAAGAAGAAGAAGAAGACGGAAAAAAATATATATAAAAAGAAAAAGAGAGAGAGAGACTGACTTAGTGAGCGAGTGAGCGAGTGAGTGAGAGAGTGAGAGTGAGTGAGAGTGAATGAGTGAGTGAGTGATTGAGTGAGTGAGTGAGTGAGTGAGAACAAATGAGTTAAAGCAAGTGAGTGAGAGAGATGATCGAATGAATGAAAGTCTGAATGACAGAAAGAAAAAAGGATGAAGAAAGAAGCATGAAGAAAAAAAAATGTATATGGAGTTGCTGACATGAGTGCAATCTACAAAGCCGTTGAGGCTGATCCTCATGGGAGGATTATTGCACCAGGACCCTTAGCACTTTTAAAATGCCATTCAATGCCACGGGCTAGATGTAAACTGCAGATGACCATGTTGTGGTAGTTACCATGGATACCCAAGTGATGTGTGAGCTAACACATAGGCCCAACAGATTCCAAGAAGGCCAGAATCACCAGCGGCACCACCATCGATTGTCAGGTCACCCGGATTCAGCAAATACCAGAGTCCAAAATGATGCAGGTTTATACTGTTAATTTTCAGTTTATCGTTACAGTTGGTGTTATTCCATGTCGGAAGGGACGCAGCTACAGCCAGTGGGGTAACTAGAGACAGGCAGGCAGCTATGTGCAACAAAGGTAGGCGTGTTGTTTTCATATGCAGATCTGAAATATTGTCTTATATGCAAGAGGAGGAGTGATGGGGGTTCAGGCAAAAGCCAGGCTATGGATTGCATTGCTAAATGCTCCATCAGAGTGCAATGGTCGCCTGTCCTTTTTTTAAGTGATGATGTGGGTTTAGCCTGTGCTGTATGTATGTATGGGTGGCTGACTGCCACCCACCCAGAAAGTGTATGGGAGGCTGGTTGGCTGCCAGCCTTCCTTCCATTCCTATGAGTAATGTGAGTGCTCATGAAGGGGACATGGTTGGGTCCACCCCTTTCCCGGTTATCCCCTCTAGGCCTTTTGGCTTAGATCAAGTGTAAAAAAAGAAAGGATCTTGCGACAGATCGCATCCTGAGGCACGTTTTTTTTTTGTGTGAATACTTGCACTTGGGTGACTTGTGAGCACATACTGATACATACGTTCCCTATCTGGGGACCATAAATTAAATGGATTTTTGAGAAAGGGAGCTGATTTGGAAGCTTGCTTCTGTCGCCCTATGCATTGACCCGATGTGGCAGTATCTTCGGGTAGTGAACAGTGCACCACCCCATTCCAGTGTTAAACAAGAAAGATTCTCATTTAATCCTCCGTGGGTGAGAATTTGAGTTTGAGAATTGGAGACCAAAATGATGAGTTGCACTGACTGGTTTATGAACGTCTATTCATTTAGCGTTTTAATGACCATGTTTGCACACTGATTGGTGTAAAAAAATAAAATAAAACTAAATAATAATAATCTAGCACACCTGTGCAGGTTTGACATGACATGACAGGTAGCTGTCTTGTGGGTGGTGCTGAATCCTGTTAAATGACATGAGGGTCTCATGCCTATACACAAGGGTGTGTCATTGCTGTTGCTTGACCATGCATTGGTTTCTGTGGTCAGTGAATGATAAAAACAAAATTTACCATCCATTGATGGATGGGAAATCCGCCATGAGGCATTTGTTTTTAGAAACTGCTGCTCACAACCAATGTTGCAATGGAGTGTCTCCATCTGCTGGTGGTATTGGAAAGGCATTAGTGCTATGACAGGGTCTGAAGAAGAAGAAGAAGAAGAAGAAGAAGACGGAAAAAAATATATATAAAAAGAAAAAGAGAGAGAGAGAGAGAGACTGACTTAGTGAGCGAGTGAGTGAGAGAGTGAGAGTGAGTGAGAGTGAATGAGTGAGTGAGTGATTGAGTGAGTGAGTGAGTGAGTGAGAACAAATGAGTTAAAGCAAGTGAGTGAGAGAGATCGAATGAATGAAAGTCTGAATGACAGAAAGAAAAAAGGATGAAGAAAGAAGCATGAAGAAAAAAAAATGTATATGGAGTTGCTGACATGAGTGCAATCTACAAAGCCGTTGAGGCTGATCCTCATGGGAGGATTATTGCACCAGGACCCTTAGCACTTTTAAAATGCCATTCAATGCCACGGGCTAGATGTAAACTGCAGATGACCATGTTGTGGTATTTACCATGGATACCCAAGTGATGTGTGAGCTAACACATAGGCCCAACAGATTCCAAGAAGGCCAGAATCACCAGCGGCACCACCATCGATTGTCAGGTCACCCGGATTCAGCAAATACCAGAGTCCAAAATGATGCAGGTTTATACTGTTAATTTTCAGTTTATCGTTACAGTTGGTGTTATTCCATGTCGGAAGGGACGCAGCTACAGCCAGTGGGGTAACTAGAGACAGGCAGGCAGCTATGTGCAACAAAGGTAGGCGTGTTGTTTTCATATGCAGATCTGAAATATTGTCTTATATGCAAGAGGAGGAGTGATGGGGGTTCAGGCAAAAGCCAGGCTATGGATTGCATTGCTAAATGCTCCATCAGAGTGCAATGGTCGCCTGTCCTTTTTTTAAGTGATGATGTGGGTTTAGCCTGTGCTGTATGTATGTATGTATGGGTGGCTGACTGCCACCCACCCAGAGAGTGTATGGGAGGCTGGTTGGCTGCCAGCCTTCCTTCCATTCCTATGAGTAATGTGAGTGCTCATGAAGGGGACATGGTTGGGTCCACCCCTTTCCCGGTTATCCCCTCTAGGCCTTTTGGCTTAGATCAAGTGTAAAAAAAGAAAGGATCTTGCGACAGATCGCATCCTGAGGCACGTTTTTTTTTGTGTGAATACTTGCACTTGGGTGACTTGTGAGCACATACTGATACATACGTTCCCTATCTGGGGACCATAAATTAAATGGATTTTTGAGAAAGGGAGCTGATTTGGAAGCTTGCTTCTGTCGCCCTATGCATTGACCCGATGTGGCAGTATCTTCGGGTAGTGAACAGTGCACCACCCCATTCCAGTGTTAAACAAGAAAGATTCTCATTTAATCCTCCGTGGGTGAGAATTTGAGTTTGAGAATTGGAGACCAAAATGATGAGTTGCACTGACTGGTTTATGAACGTCTATTCATTTAGCGTTTTAATGACCATGTTTGCACACTGATTGGTGTAAAAAAATAAAATAAAACTAAATAATAATAATCTAGCACACCTGTGCAGGTTTGACATGACATGACAGGTAGCTGTCTTGTGGGTGGTGCTGAATCCTGTTAAATGACATGAGGGTCTCATGCCTATACACAAGGGTGTGTCATTGCTGTTGCTTGACCATGCATTGGTTTCTGTGGTCAGTGAATGATAAAAACAAAATTTACCATCCATTGATGGATGGGAAATCCGCCATGAGGCATTTGTTTTTAGAAACTGCTGCTCACAACCAATGTTGCAATGGAGTGTCTCCATCTGCTGGTGGTATTGGAAAGGCATTAGTGCTATGACAGGGTCTGAAGAAGAAGAAGAAGAAGAAGAAGAAGAAGACGGAAAAAAATATATATAAAAAGAAAAAGAGAGAGAGAGACTGACTTAGTGAGCGAGTGAGTGAGAGAGTGAGAGTGAGTGAGAGTGAATGAGTGAGTGAGTGATTGAGTGAGTGAGTGAGTGAGAACAAATGAGTTAAAGCAAGTGAGTGAGAGAGATCGAATGAATGAAAGTCTGAATGACAGAAAGAAAAAAGGATGAAGAAAGAAGCATGAAGAAAAAAAAATGTATATGGAGTTGCTGACATGAGTGCAATCTACAAAGCCGTTGAGGCTGATCCTCATGGGAGGATTATTGCACCAGGACCCTTAGCACTTTTAAAATGCCATTCAATGCCACGGGCTAGATGTAAACTGCAGATGACCATGTTGTGGTAGTTACCATGGATACCCAAGTGATGTGTGAGCTAACACATAGGCCCAACAGATTCCAAGAAGGCCAGAATCACCAGCGGCACCACCATCGATTGTCAGGTCACCCGGATTCAGCAAATACCAGAGTCCAAAATGATGCAGGTTTATACTGTTAATTTTCAGTTTATCGTTACAGTTGGTGTTATTCCATGTCGGAAGGGACGCAGCTACAGCCAGTGGGGTAACTAGAGACAGGCAGGCAGCTATGTGCAACAAAGGTAGGCGTGTTGTTTTCATATGCAGATCTGAAATATTGTCTTATATGCAAGAGGAGGAGTGATGGGGGTTCAGGCAAAAGCCAGGCTATGGATTGCATTGCTAAATGCTCCATCAGAGTGCAATGGTCGCCTGTCCTTTTTTTAAGTGATGATGTGGGTTTAGCCTGTGCTGTATGTATGTATGGGTGGCTGACTGCCACCCACCCAGAAAGTGTATGGGAGGCTGGTTGGCTGCCAGCCTTCCTTCCATTCCTATGAGTAATGTGAGTGCTCATGAAGGGGACATGGTTGGGTCCACCCCTTTCCCGGTTATCCCCTCTAGGCCTTTTGGCTTAGATCAAGTGTAAAAAAAGAAAGGATCTTGCGACAGATCGCATTCTGAGGCACGTTTTTTTTTGTGTGAATACTTGCACTTGGGTGACTTGTGAGCACATACTGATACATACGTTCCCTATCTGGGGACCATAAATTAAATGGATTTTTGAGAAAGGGAGCTGATTTGGAAGCTTGCTTCTGTCGCCCTATGCATTGACCCGATGTGGCAGTATCTTCGGGTAGTGAACAGTGCATCACCCCATTCCAGTGTTAAACAAGAAAGATTCTCATTTAATCCTCCGTGGGTGAGAATTTGAGTTTGAGAATTGGAGACCAAAATGATGAGTTGCACTGACTGGTTTATGAACGTCTATTCATTTAGCGTTTTAATGACCATGTTTGCACACTGATTGGTGTAAAAAAATAAAATAAAACTAAATAATAATAATCTAGCACACCTGTGCAGGTTTGACATGACATGACAGGTAGCTGTCTTGTGGGTGGTGCTGAATCCTGTTAAATGACATGAGGGTCTCATGCCTATACACAAGGGTGTGTCATTGCTGTTGCTTGACCATGCATTGGTTTCTGTGGTCAGTGAATGATAAAAACAAAATTTACCATCCATTGATGGATGGGAAATCCGCCATGAGGCATTTGTTTTTAGAAACTGCTGCTCACAACCAATGTTGCAATGGAGTGTCTCCATCTGCTGGTGGTATTGGAAAGGCATTAGTGCTATGACAGGGTCTGAAGAAGAAGAAGAAGAAGAAGAAGAAGACGGAAAAATATATATATAAAAAGAAAAAGAGAGAGAGAGAGAGAGACTGACTTAGTGAGCGAGTGAGTGAGAGAGTGAGAGTGAGTGAGAGTGAATGAGTGAGTGAGTGATTGAGTGAGTGAGTGAGTGAGTGAGTGAGAACAAATGAGTTAAAGCAAGTGAGTGAGAGAGATCGAATGAATGAAAGTCTGAATGACAGAAAGAAAAAAGGATGAAGAAAGAAGCATGAAGAAAAAAAAATGTATATGGAGTTGCTGACATGAGTGCAATCTACAAAGCCGTTGAGGCTGATCCTCATGGGAGGATTATTGCACCAGGACCCTTAGCACTTTTAAAATGCCATTCAATGCCACGGGCTAGATGTAAACTGCAGATGACCATGTTGTGGTAGTTACCATGGATACCCAAGTGATGTGTGAGCTAACACATAGGCCCAACAGATTCCAAGAAGGCCAGAATCACCAGCGGCACCACCATCGATTGTCAGGTCACCCGGATTCAGCAAATACCAGAGTCCAAAATGATGCAGGTTTATACTGTTAATTTTCAGTTTATCGTTACAGTTGGTGTTATTCCATGTCGGAAGGGACGCAGCTACAGCCAGTGGGGTAACTAGAGACAGGCAGGCAGCTATGTGCAACAAAGGTAGGCGTGTTGTTTTCATATGCAGATCTGAAATATTGTCTTATATGCAAGAGGAGGAGTGATGGGGGTTCAGGCAAAAGCCAGGCTATGGATTGCATTGCTAAATGCTCCATCAGAGTGCAATGGTCGCCTGTCCTTTTTTTAAGTGATGATGTGGGTTTAGCCTGTGCTGTATGTATGTATGGGTGGCTGACTGCCACCCACCCAGAAAGTGTATGGGAGGCTGGTTGGCTGCCAGCCTTCCTTCCATTCCTATGAGTAATGTGAGTGCTCATGAAGGGGACATGGTTGGGTCCACCCCTTTCCCGGTTATCCCCTCTAGGCCTTTTGGCTTAGATCAAGTGTAAAAAAAGAAAGGATCTTGCGACAGATCGCATCCTGAGGCACGTTTTTTTTTTGTGTGAATACTTGCACTTGGGTGACTTGTGAGCACATACTGATACATACGTTCCCTATCTGGGGACCATAAATTAAATGGATTTTTGAGAAAGGGAGCTGATTTGGAAGCTTGCTTCTGTCGCCCTATGCATTGACCCGATGTGGCAGTATCTTCGGGTAGTGAACAGTGCACCACCCCATTCCAGTGTTAAACAAGAAAGATTCTCATTTAATCCTCCGTGGGTGAGAATTTGAGTTTGAGAATTGGAGACCAAAATGATGAGTTGCACTGACTGGTTTATGAACGTCTATTCATTTAGCGTTTTAATGACCATGTTTGCACACTGATTGGTGTAAAAAAATAAAAGAAAACTAAATAATAATAATCTAGCACACCTGTGCAGGTTTGACATGACATGACAGGTAGCTGTCTTGTGGGTGGTGCTGAATCCTGTTAAATGACATGAGGGTCTCATGCCTATACACAAGGGTGTGTCATTGCTGTTGCTTGACCATGCATTGGTTTCTGTGGTCAGTGAATGATAAAAACAAAATTTACCATCCATTGATGGATGGGAAATCCGCCATGAGGCATTTGTTTTTAGAAACTGCTGCTCACAACCAATGTTGCAATGGAGTGTCTCCATCTGCTGGTGGTATTGGAAAGGCATTAGTGCTATGACAGGGTCTGAAGAAGAAGAAGAAGAAGAAGAAGAAGAAGAAGAAGACGGAAAAAAATATATATAAAAAGAAAAAGAGAGAGAGAGAGAGAGACTGACTTAGTGAGCGAGTGAGTGAGAGAGTGAGAGTGAGTGAGAGTGAATGAGTGAGTGAGTGATTGAGTGAGTGAGTGAGTGAGTGAGAACAAATGAGTTAAAGCAAGTGAGTGAGAGAGATCGAATGAATGAAAGTCTGAATGACAGAAAGAAAAAAGGATGAAGAAAGAAGCATGAAGAAAAAAAAATGTATATGGAGTTGCTGACATGAGTGCAATCTACAAAGCCGTTGAGGCTGATCCTCATGGGAGGATTATTGCACCAGGACCCTTAGCACTTTTAAAATGCCATTCAATGCCACGGGCTAGATGTAAACTGCAGATGACCATGTTGTGGTAGTTACCATGGATACCCAAGTGATGTGTGAGCTAACACATAGGCCCAACAGATTCCAAGAAGGCCAGAATCACCAGCGGCACCACCATCGATTGTCAGGTCACCCGGATTCAGCAAATACCAGAGTCCAAAATGATGCAGGTTTATACTGTTAATTTTCAGTTTATCGTTACAGTTGGTGTTATTCCATGTCGGAAGGGACGCAGCTACAGCCAGTGGGGTAACTAGAGACAGGCAGGCAGCTATGTGCAACAAAGGTAGGCGTGTTGTTTTCATATGCAGATCTGAAATATTGTCTTATATGCAAGAGGAGGAGTGATGGGGGTTCAGGCAAAAGCCAGGCTATGGATTGCATTGCTAAATGCTCCATCAGAGTGCAATGGTCGCCTGTCCTTTTTTTAAGTGATGATGTGGGTTTAGCCTGTGCTGTATGTATGTATGGGTGGCTGACTGCCACCCACCCAGAAAGTGTATGGGAGGCTGGTTGGCTGCCAGCCTTCCTTCCATTCCTATGAGTAATGTGAGTGCTCATGAAGGGGACATGGTTGGGTCCACCCCTTTCCCGGTTATCCCCTCTAGGCCTTTTGGCTTAGATCAAGTGTAAAAAAAGAAAGGATCTTGCGACAGATCGCATCCTGAGGCACGTTTTTTTTTGTGTGAATACTTGCACTTGGGTGACTTGTGAGCACATACTGATACATACGTTCCCTATCTGGGGACCATAAATTAAATGGATTTTTGAGAAAGGGAGCTGATTTGGAAGCTTGCTTCTGTCGCCCTATGCATTGACCCGATGTGGCAGTATCTTCGGGTAGTGAACAGTGCACCACCCCATTCCAGTGTTAAACAAGAAAGATTCTCATTTAATCCTCCGTGGGTGAGAATTTGAGTTTGAGAATTGGAGACCAAAATGATGAGTTGCACTGACTGGTTTATGAACGTCTATTCATTTAGCGTTTTAATGACCATGTTTGCACACTGATTGGTGTAAAAAAATAAAATAAAACTAAATAATAATAATCTAGCACACCTGTGCAGGTTTGACATGACATGACAGGTAGCTGTCTTGTGGGTGGTGCTGAATCCTGTTAAATGACATGAGGGTCTCATGCCTATACACAAGGGTGTGTCATTGCTGTTGCTTGACCATGCATTGGTTTCTGTGGTCAGTGAATGATAAAAACAAAATTTACCATCCATTGATGGATGGGAAATCCGCCATGAGGCATTTGTTTTTAGAAACTGCTGCTCACAACCAATGTTGCAATGGAGTGTCTCCATCTGCTGGTGGTATTGGAAAGGCATTAGTGCTATGACAGGGTCTGAAGAAGAAGAAGAAGAAGAAGAAGAAGAAGAAGAAGACGGAAAAAAATATACATAAAAAGAAAAAGAGAGAGAGAGAGAGAGACTGACTTAGTGAGCGAGTGAGTGAGAGAGTGAGAGTGAGTGAGAGTGAATGAGTGAGTGAGTGATTGAGTGAGTGAGTGAGTGAGTGAGTGAGAACAAATGAGTTAAAGCAAGTGAGTGAGAGAGATCGAATGAATGAAAGTCTGAATGACAGAAAGAAAAAAGGATGAAGAAAGAAGCATGAAGAAAAAAAAATGTATATGGAGTTGCTGACATGAGTGCAATCTACAAAGCCGTTGAGGCTGATCCTCATGGGAGGATTATTGCACCAGGACCCTTAGCACTTTTAAAATGCCATTCAATGCCACGGGCTAGATGTAAACTGCAGATGACCATGTTGTGGTAGTTACCATGGATACCCAAGTGATGTGTGAGCTAACACATAGGCCCAACAGATTCCAAGAAGGCCAGAATCATCAGCGGCACCACCATCGATTGTCAGGTCACCCGGATTCAGCAAATACCAGAGTCCAAAATGATGCAGGTTTATACTGTTAATTTTCAGTTTATCGTTACAGTTGGTGTTATTCCATGTCGGAAGGGACGCAGCTACAGCCAGTGGGGTAACTAGAGACAGGCAGGCAGCTATGTGCAACAAAGGTAGGCGTGTTGTTTTCATATGCAGATCTGAAATATTGTCTTATATGCAAGAGGAGGAGTGATGGGGGTTCAGGCAAAAGCCAGGCTATGGATTGCATTGCTAAATGCTCCATCAGAGTGCAATGGTCGCCTGTCCTTTTTTTAAGTGATGATGTGGGTTTAGCCTGTGCTGTATGTATGTATGGGTGGCTGACTGCCACCCACCCAGAAAGTGTATGGGAGGCTGGTTGGCTGCCAGCCTTCCTTCCATTCCTATGAGTAATGTGAGTGCTCATGAAGGGGACATGGTTGGGTCCACCCCTTTCCCGGTTATCCCCTCTAGGCCTTTTGGCTTAGATCAAGTGTAAAAAAAGAAAGGATCTTGCGACAGATCGCATCCTGAGGCACGTTTTTTTTTTGTGTGAATACTTGCACTTGGGTGACTTGTGAGCACATACTGATACATACGTTCCCTATCTGGGGACCATAAATTAAATGGATTTTTGAGAAAGGGAGCTGATTTGGAAGCTTGCTTCTGTCGCCCTATGCATTGACCCGATGTGGCAGTATCTTCGGGTAGTGAACAGTGCACCACCCCATTCCAGTGTTAAACAAGAAAGATTCTCATTTAATCCTCCGTGGGTGAGAATTTGAGTTTGAGAATTGGAGACCAAAATGATGAGTTGCACTGACTGGTTTATGAACGTCTATTCATTTAGCGTTTTAATGACCATGTTTGCACACTGATTGGTGTAAAAAAATAAAATAAAACTAAATAATAATAATCTAGCACACCTGTGCAGGTTTGACATGACATGACAGGTAGCTGTCTTGTGGGTGGTGCTGAATCCTGTTAAATGACATGAGGGTCTCATGCCTATACACAAGGGTGTGTCATTGCTGTTGCTTGACCATGCATTGGTTTATGTGGTCAGTGAATGATAAAAACAAAATTTACCATCCATTGATGGATGGGAAATCCGCCATGAGGCATTTGTTTTTAGAAACTGCTGCTCACAACCAATGTTGCAATGGAGTGTCTCCATCTGCTGGTGGTATTGGAAAGGCATTAGTGCTATGACAGGGTCTGAAGAAGAAGAAGAAGAAGAAGAAGAAGACGGAAAAAAATATATATAAAAAGAAAAAGAGAGAGAGAGAGAGAGACTGACTTAGTGAGCGAGTGAGTGAGAGAGTGAGAGTGAGTGAGAGTGAATGAGTGAGTGAGTGATTGAGTGAGTGAGTGAGTGAGTGAGTGAGAACAAATGAGTTAAAGCAAGTGAGTGAGAGAGATCGAATGAATGAAAGTCTGAATGACAGAAAGAAAAAAGGATGAAGAAAGAAGCATGAAGAAAAAAAAATGTATATGGAGTTGCTGACATGAGTGCAATCTACAAAGCCGTTGAGGCTGATCCTCATGGGAGGATTATTGCACCAGGACCCTTAGCACTTTTAAAATGCCATTCAATGCCACGGGCTAGATGTAAACTGCAGATGACCATGTTGTGGTAGTTACCATGGATACCCAAGTGATGTGTGAGCTAACACATAGGCCCAACAGATTCCAAGAAGGCCAGAATCACCAGCGGCACCACCATCGATTGTCAGGTCACCCGGATTCAGCAAATACCAGAGTCCAAAATGATGCAGGTTTATACTGTTAATTTTCAGTTTATCGTTACAGTTGGTGTTATTCCATGTCGGAAGGGACGCAGCTACAGCCAGTGGGGTAACTAGAGACAGGCAGGCAGCTATGTGCAACAAAGGTAGGCGTGTTGTTTTCATATGCAGATCTGAAATATTGTCTTATATGCAAGAGGAGGAGTGATGGGGGTTCAGGCAAAAGCCAGGCTATGGATTGCATTGCTAAATGCTCCATCAGAGTGCAATGGTCGCCTGTCCTTTTTTTAAGTGATGATGTGGGTTTAGCCTGTGCTGTATGTATGTATGGGTGGCTGACTGCCACCCACCCAGAAAGTGTATGGGAGGCTGGTTGGCTGCCAGCCTTCCTTCCATTCCTATGAGTAATGTGAGTGCTCATGAAGGGGACATGGTTGGGTCCACCCCTTTCCCGGTTATCCCCTCTAGGCCTTTTGGCTTAGATCAAGTGTAAAAAAAGAAAGGATCTTGCGACAGATCGCATCCTGAGGCACGTTTTTTTTTGTGTGAATACTTGCACTTGGGTGACTTGTGAGCACATACTGATACATACGTTCCCTATCTGGGGACCATAAATTAAATGGATTTTTGAGAAAGGGAGCTGATTTGGAAGCTTGCTTCTGTCGCCCTATGCATTGACCCGATGTGGCAGTATCTTCGGGTAGTGAACAGTGCACCACCCCATTCCAGTGTTAAACAAGAAAGATTCTCATTTAATCCTCCGTGGGTGAGAATTTGAGTTTGAGAATTGGAGACCAAAATGATGAGTTGCACTGACTGGTTTATGAACGTCTATTCATTTAGCGTTTTAATGACCATGTTTGCACACTGATTGGTGTAAAAAAATAAAATAAAACTAAATAATAATAATCTAGCACACCTGTGCAGGTTTGACATGACATGACAGGTAGCTGTCTTGTGGGTGGTGCTGAATCCTGTTAAATGACATGAGGGTCTCATGCCTATACACAAGGGTGTGTCATTGCTGTTGCTTGACCATGCATTGGTTTCTGTGGTCAGTGAATGATAAAAACAAAATTTACCATCCATTGATGGATGGGAAATCCGCCATGAGGCATTTGTTTTTAGAAACTGCTGCTCACAACCAATGTTGCAATGGAGTGTCTCCATCTGCTGGTGGTATTGGAAAGGCATTAGTGCTATGACAGGGTCTGAAGAAGAAGAAGAAGAAGAAGAAGAAGACGGAAAAAAATATATATAAAAAGAAAAAGAGAGAGAGAGAGAGACTGACTTAGTGAGCGAGTGAGTGAGAGAGTGAGAGTGAGTGAGAGTGAATGAGTGAGTGATTGAGTGAGTGAGTGAGTGAGAACAAATGAGTTAAAGCAAGTGAGTGAGAGAGATCGAATGAATGAAAGTCTGAATGACAGAAAGAAAAAAGGATGAAGAAAGAAGCATGAAGAAAAAAAAATGTATATGGAGTTGCTGACATGAGTGCAATCTACAAAGCCGTTGAGGCTGATCCTCATGGGAGGATTATTGCACCAGGACCCTTAGCACTTTTAAAATGCCATTCAATGCCACGGGCTAGATGTAAACTGCAGATGACCATGTTGTGGTAGTTACCATGGATACCCAAGTGATGTGTGAGCTAACACATAGGCCCAACAGATTCCAAGAAGGCCAGAATCACCAGCGGCACCACCATCGATTGTCAGGTCACCCGGATTCAGCAAATACCAGAGTCCAAAATGATGCAGGTTTATACTGTTAATTTTCAGTTTATCGTTACAGTTGGTGTTATTCCATGTCGGAAGGGACGCAGCTACAGCCAGTGGGGTAACTAGAGACAGGCAGGCAGCTATGTGCAACAAAGGTAGGCGTGTTGTTTTCATATGCAGATCTGAAATATTGTCTTATATGCAAGAGGAGGAGTGATGGGGGTTCAGGCAAAAGCCAGGCTATGGATTGCATTGCTAAATGCTCCATCAGAGTGCAATGGTCGCCTGTCCTTTTTTTAAGTGATGATGTGGGTTTAGCCTGTGCTGTATGTATGTATGGGTGGCTGACTGCCACCCACCCAGAAAGTGTATGGGAGGCTGGTTGGCTGCCAGCCTTCCTTCCATTCCTATGAGTAATGTGAGTGCTCATGAAGGGGACATGGTTGGGTCCACCCCTTTCCCGGTTATCCCCTCTAGGCCTTTTGGCTTAGATCAAGTGTAAAAAAAGAAAGGATCTTGCGACAGATCGCATCCTGAGGCACGTTTTTTTTTGTGTGAATACTTGCACTTGGGTGACTTGTGAGCACATACTGATACATACGTTCCCTATCTGGGGACCATAAATTAAATGGATTTTTGAGAAAGGGAGCTGATTTGGAAGCTTGCTTCTGTCGCCCTATGCATTGACCCGATGTGGCAGTATCTTCGGGTAGTGAACAGTGCACCACCCCATTCCAGTGTTAAACAAGAAAGATTCTCATTTAATCCTCCGTGGGTGAGAATTTGAGTTTGAGAATTGGAGACCAAAATGATGAGTTGCACTGACTGGTTTATGAACGTCTATTCATTTAGCGTTTTAATGACCATGTTTGCACACTGATTGGTGTAAAAAAATAAAATAAAACTAAATAATAATAATCTAGCACACCTGTGCAGGTTTGACATGACATGACAGGTAGCTGTCTTGTGGGTGGTGCTGAATCCTGTTAAATGACATGAGGGTCTCATGCCTATACACAAGGGTGTGTCATTGCTGTTGCTTGACCATGCATTGGTTTCTGTGGTCAGTGAATGATAAAAACAAAATTTACCATCCATTGATGGATGGGAAATCCGCCATGAGGCATTTGTTTTTAGAAACTGCTGCTCACAACCAATGTTGCAATGGAGTGTCTCCATCTGCTGGTGGTATTGGAAAGGCATTAGTGCTATGACAGGGTCTGAAGAAGAAGAAGAAGAAGAAGAAGAAGAAGACGGAAAAAAATATATATAAAAAGAAAAAGAGAGAGAGAGAGAGAGACTGACTTAGTGAGCGAGTGAGTGAGAGAGTGAGAGTGAGTGAGAGTGAATGAGTGAGTGAGTGATTGAGTGAGTGAGTGAGTGAGTGAGAACAAATGAGTTAAAGCAAGTGAGTGAGAGAGATCGAATGAATGAAAGTCTGAATGACAGAAAGAAAAAAGGATGAAGAAAGAAGCATGAAGAAAAAAAAATGTATATGGAGTTGCTGACATGAGTGCAATCTACAAAGCCGTTGAGGCTGATCCTCATGGGAGGATTATTGCACCAGGACCCTTAGCACTTTTAAAATGCCATTCAATGCCACGGGCTAGATGTAAACTGCAGATGACCATGTTGTGGTAGTTACCATGGATACCCAAGTGATGTGTGAGCTAACACATAGGCCCAACAGATTCCAAGAAGGCCAGAATCACCAGCGGCACCACCATCGATTGTCAGGTCACCCGGATTCAGCAAATACCAGAGTCCAAAATGATGCAGGTTTATACTGTTAATTTTCAGTTTATCGTTACAGTTGGTGTTATTCCATGTCGGAAGGGACGCAGCTACAGCCAGTGGGGTAACTAGAGACAGGCAGGCAGCTATGTGCAACAAAGGTAGGCGTGTTGTTTTCATATGCAGATCTGAAATATTGTCTTATATGCAAGAGGAGGAGTGATGGGGGTTCAGGCAAAAGCCAGGCTATGGATTGCATTGCTAAATGCTCCATCAGAGTGCAATGGTCGCCTGTCCTTTTTTTAAGTGATGATGTGGGTTTAGCCTGTGCTGTATGTATGTATGGGTGGCTGACTGCCACCCACCCAGAAAGTGTATGGGAGGCTGGTTGGCTGCCAGCCTTCCTTCCATTCCTATGAGTAATGTGAGTGCTCATGAAGGGGACATGGTTGGGTCCACCCCTTTCCCGGTTATCCCCTCTAGGCCTTTTGGCTTAGATCAAGTGTAAAAAAAGAAAGGATCTTGCGACAGATCGCATCCTGAGGCACGTTTTTTTTTGTGTGAATACTTGCACTTGGGTGACTTGTGAGCACATACTGATACATACGTTCCCTATCTGGGGACCATAAATTAAATGGATTTTTGAGAAAGGGAGCTGATTTGGAAGCTTGCTTCTGTCGCCCTATGCATTGACCCGATGTGGCAGTATCTTCGGGTAGTGAACAGTGCACCACCCCATTCCAGTGTTAAACAAGAAAGATTCTCATTTAATCCTCCGTGGGTGAGAATTTGAGTTTGAGAATTGGAGACCAAAATGATGAGTTGCACTGACTGGTTTATGAACGTCTATTCATTTAGCGTTTTAATGACCATGTTTGCACACTGATTGGTGTAAAAAAATAAAATAAAACTAAATAATAATAATCTAGCACACCTGTGCAGGTTTGACATGACATGACAGGTAGCTGTCTTGTGGGTGGTGCTGAATCCTGTTAAATGACATGAGGGTCTCATGCCTATACACAAGGGTGTGTCATTGCTGTTGCTTGACCATGCATTGGTTTCTGTGGTCAGTGAATGATAAAAACAAAATTTACCATCCATTGATGGATGGGAAATCCGCCATGAGGCATTTGTTTTTAGAAACTGCTGCTCACAACCAATGTTGCAATGGAGTGTCTCCATCTGCTGGTGGTATTGGAAAGGCATTAGTGCTATGACAGGGTCTGAAGAAGAAGAAGAAGAAGAAGAAGAAGAAGAAGAAGACGGAAAAAAATATATATAAAAAGAAAAAGAGAGAGAGAGAGAGAGAGAGACTGACTTAGTGAGCGAGTGAGTGAGAGAGTGAGAGTGAGTGAGAGTGAATGAGTGAGTGAGTGATTGAGTGAGTGAGTGAGTGAGTGAGAACAAATGAGTTAAAGCAAGTGAGTGAGAGAGATCGAATGAATGAAAGTCTGAATGACAGAAAGAAAAAAGGATGAAGAAAGAAGCATGAAGAAAAAAAAATGTATATGGAGTTGCTGACATGAGTGCAATCTACAAAGCCGTTGAGGCTGATCCTCATGGGAGGATTATTGCACCAGGACCCTTAGCACTTTTAAAATGCCATTCAATGCCACGGGCTAGATGTAAACTGCAGATGACCATGTTGTGGTAGTTACCATGGATACCCAAGTGATGTGTGAGCTAACACATAGGCCCAACAGATTCCAAGAAGGCCAGAATCACCAGCGGCACCACCATCGATTGTCAGGTCACCCGGATTCAGCAAATACCAGAGTCCAAAATGATGCAGGTTTATACTGTTAATTTTCAGTTTATCGTTACAGTTGGTGTTATTCCATGTCGGAAGGGACGCAGCTACAGCCAGTGGGGTAACTAGAGACAGGCAGGCAGCTATGTGCAACAAAGGTAGGCGTGTTGTTTTCATATGCAGATCTGAAATATTGTCTTATATGCAAGAGGAGGAGTGATGGGGGTTCAGGCAAAAGCCAGGCTATGGATTGCATTGCTAAATGCTCCATCAGAGTGCAATGGTCGCCTGTCCTTTTTTTAAGTGATGATGTGGGTTTAGCCTGTGCTGTATGTATGTATGGGTGGCTGACTGCCACCCACCCAGAAAGTGTATGGGAGGCTGGTTGGCTGCCAGCCTTCCTTCCATTCCTATGAGTAATGTGAGTGCTCATGAAGGGGACATGGTTGGGTCCACCCCTTTCCCGGTTATCCCCTCTAGGCCTTTTGGCTTAGATCAAGTGTAAAAAAAGAAAGGATCTTGCGACAGATCGCATCCTGAGGCACGTTTTTTTTTGTGTGAATACTTGCACTTGGGTGACTTGTGAGCACATACTGATACATACGTTCCCTATCTGGGGACCATAAATTAAATGGATTTTTGAGAAAGGGAGCTGATTTGGAAGCTTGCTTCTGTCGCCCTATGCATTGACCCGATGTGGCAGTATCTTCGGGTAGTGAACAGTGCACCACCCCATTCCAGTGTTAAACAAGAAAGATTCTCATTTAATCCTCCGTGGGTGAGAATTTGAGTTTGAGAATTGGAGACCAAAATGATGAGTTGCACTGACTGGTTTATGAACGTCTATTCATTTAGCGTTTTAATGACCATGTTTGCACACTGATTGGTGTAAAAAAATAAAATAAAACTAAATAATAATAATCTAGCACACCTGTGCAGGTTTGACATGACATGACAGGTAGCTGTCTTGTGGGTGGTGCTGAATCCTGTTAAATGACATGAGGGTCTCATGCCTATACACAAGGGTGTGTCATTGCTGTTGCTTGACCATGCATTGGTTTCTGTGGTCAGTGAATGATAAAAACAAAATTTACCATCCATTGATGGATGGGAAATCCGCCATGAGGCATTTGTTTTTAGAAACTGCTGCTCACAACCAATGTTGCAATGGAGTGTCTCCATCTGCTGGTGGTATTGGAAAGGCATTAGTGCTATGACAGGGTCTGAAGAAGAAGAAGAAGAAGAAGAAGAAGAAGAAGAAGAAGAAGACGGAAAAAAATATATATAAAAAGAAAAAGAGAGAGAGAGAGAGAGACTGACTTAGTGAGCGAGTGAGTGAGAGAGTGAGAGTGAGTGAGAGTGAATGAGTGAGTGAGTGATTGAGTGAGTGAGTGAGTGAGTGAGAACAAATGAGTTAAAGCAAGTGAGTGAGAGAGATCGAATGAATGAAAGTCTGAATGACAGAAAGAAAAAAGGATGAAGAAAGAAGCATGAAGAAAAAAAAATGTATATGGAGTTGCTGACATGAGTGCAATCTACAAAGCCGTTGAGGCTGATCCTCATGGGAGGATTATTGCACCAGGACCCTTAGCACTTTTAAAATGCCATTCAATGCCACGGGCTAGATGTAAACTGCAGATGACCATGTTGTGGTAGTTACCATGGATACCCAAGTGATGTGTGAGCTAACACATAGGCCCAACAGATTCCAAGAAGGCCAGAATCACCAGCGGCACCACCATCGATTGTCAGGTCACCCGGATTCAGCAAATACCAGAGTCCAAAATGATGCAGGTTTATACTGTTAATTTTCAGTTTATCGTTACAGTTGGTGTTATTCCATGTCGGAAGGGACGCAGCTACAGCCAGTGGGGTAACTAGAGACAGGCAGGCAGCTATGTGCAACAAAGGTAGGCGTGTTGTTTTCATATGCAGATCTGAAATATTGTCTTATATGCAAGAGGAGGAGTGATGGGGGTTCAGGCAAAAGCCAGGCTATGGATTGCATTGCTAAATGCTCCATCAGAGTGCAATGGTCGCCTGTCCTTTTTTTAAGTGATGATGTGGGTTTAGCCTGTGCTGTATATATGTATGGGTGGCTGACTGCCACCCACCCAGAAAGTGTATGGGAGGCTGGTTGGCTGCCAGCCTTCCTTCCATTCCTATGAGTAATGTGAGTGCTCATGAAGGGGACATGGTTGGGTCCACCCCTTTCCCGGTTATCCCCTCTAGGCCTTTTGGCTTAGATCAAGTGTAAAAAAAGAAAGGATCTTGCGACAGATCGCATCCTGAGGCACGTTTTTTTTTGTGTGAATACTTGCACTTGGGTGACTTGTGAGCACATACTGATACATACGTTCCCTATCTGGGGACCATAAATTAAATGGATTTTTGAGAAAGGGAGCTGATTTGGAAGCTTGCTTCTGTCGCCCTATGCATTGACCCGATGTGGCAGTATCTTCGGGTAGTGAACAGTGCACCACCCCATTCCAGTGTTAAACAAGAAAGATTCTCATTTAATCCTCCGTGGGTGAGAATTTGAGTTTGAGAATTGGAGACCAAAATGATGAGTTGCACTGACTGGTTTATGAACGTCTATTCATTTAGCGTTTTAATGACCATGTTTGCACACTGATTGGTGTAAAAAAATAAAATAAAACTAAATAATAATAATCTAGCACACCTGTGCAGGTTTGACATGACATGACAGGTAGCTGTCTTGTGGGTGGTGCTGAATCCTGTTAAATGACATGAGGGTCTCATGCCTATACACAAGGGTGTGTCATTGCTGTTGCTTGACCATGCATTGGTTTCTGTGGTCAGTGAATGATAAAAACAAAATTTACCATCCATTGATGGATGGGAAATCCGCCATGAGGCATTTGTTTTTAGAAACTGCTGCTCACAACCAATGTTGCAATGGAGTGTCTCCATCTGCTGGTGGTATTGGAAAGGCATTAGTGCTATGACAGGGTCTGAAGAAGAAGAAGAAGAAGAAGAAGAAGAAGAAGAAGACGGAAAAAAATATATATAAAAAGAAAAAGAGAGAGAGAGAGAGAGACTGACTTAGTGAGCGAGTGAGTGAGAGAGTGAGAGTGAGTGAGAGTGAATGAGTGAGTGAGTGATTGAGTGAGTGAGTGAGTGAGTGAGAACAAATGAGTTAAAGCAAGTGAGTGAGAGAGATCGAATGAATGAAAGTCTGAATGACAGAAAGAAAAAAGGATGAAGAAAGAAGCATGAAGAAAAAAAAATGTATATGGAGTTGCTGACATGAGTGCAATCTACAAAGCCGTTGAGGCTGATCCTCATGGGAGGATTATTGCACCAGGACCCTTAGCACTTTTAAAATGCCATTCAATGCCACGGGCTAGATGTAAACTGCAGATGACCATGTTGTGGTAGTTACCATGGATACCCAAGTGATGTGTGAGCTAACACATAGGCCCAACAGATTCCAAGAAGGCCAGAATCACCAGCGGCACCACCATCGATTGTCAGGTCACCCGGATTCAGCAAATACCAGAGTCCAAAATGATGCAGGTTTATACTGTTAATTTTCAGTTTATCGTTACAGTTGGTGTTATTCCATGTCGGAAGGGACGCAGCTACAGCCAGTGGGGTAACTAGAGACAGGCAGGCAGCTATGTGCAACAAAGGTAGGCGTGTTGTTTTCATATGCAGATCTGAAATATTGTCTTATATGCAAGAGGAGGAGTGATGGGGGTTCAGGCAAAAGCCAGGCTATGGATTGCATTGCTAAATGCTCCATCAGAGTGCAATGGTCGCCTGTCCTTTTTTTAAGTGATGATGTGGGTTTAGCCTGTGCTGTATGTATGTATGGGTGGCTGACTGCCACCCACCCAGAAAGTGTATGGGAGGCTGGTTGGCTGCCAGCCTTCCTTCCATTCCTATGAGTAATGTGAGTGCTCATGAAGGGGACATGGTTGGGTCCACCCCTTTCCCGGTTATCCCCTCTAGGCCTTTTGGCTTAGATCAAGTGTAAAAAAAGAAAGGATCTTGCGACAGATCGCATCCTGAGGCACGTTTTTTTTTTGTGTGAATACTTGCACTTGGGTGACTTGTGAGCACATACTGATACATACGTTCCCTATCTGGGGACCATAAATTAAATGGATTTTTGAGAAAGGGAGCTGATTTGGAAGCTTGCTTCTGTCGCCCTATGCATTGACCCGATGTGGCAGTATCTTCGGGTAGTGAACAGTGCACCACCCCATTCCAGTGTTAAACAAGAAAGATTCTCATTTAATCCTCCGTGGGTGAGAATTTGAGTTTGAGAATTGGAGACCAAAATGATGAGTTGCACTGACTGGTTTATGAACGTCTATTCATTTAGCGTTTTAATGACCATGTTTGCACACTGATTGGTGTAAAAAAATAAAATAAAACTAAATAATAATAATCTAGCACACCTGTGCAGGTTTGACATGACATGACAGGTAGCTGTCTTGTGGGTGGTGCTGAATCCTGTTAAATGACATGAGGGTCTCATGCCTATACACAAGGGTGTGTCATTGCTGTTGCTTGACCATGCATTGGTTTCTGTGGTCAGTGAATGATAAAAACAAAATTTACCATCCATTGATGGATGGGAAATCCGCCATGAGGCATTTGTTTTTAGAAACTGCTGCTCACAACCAATGTTGCAATGGAGTGTCTCCATCTGCTGGTGGTATTGGAAAGGCATTAGTGCTATGACAGGGTCTGAAGAAGAAGAAGAAGAAGAAGAAGAAGACGGAAAAAAATATATATAAAAAGAAAAAGAGAGAGAGAGAGAGACTGACTTAGTGAGCGAGTGAGTGAGAGAGTGAGAGTGAGTGAGAGTGAATGAGTGAGTGAGTGATTGAGTGAGTGAGTGAGTGAGTGAGAACAAATGAGTTAAAGCAAGTGAGTGAGAGAGATCGAATGAATGAAAGTCTGAATGACAGAAAGAAAAAAGGATGAAGAAAGAAGCATGAAGAAAAAAAAATGTATATGGAGTTGCTGACATGAGTGCAATCTACAAAGCCGTTGAGGCTGATCCTCATGGGAGGATTATTGCACCAGGACCCTTAGCACTTTTAAAATGCCATTCAATGCCACGGGCTAGATGTAAACTGCAGATGACCATGTTGTGGTAGTTACCATGGATACCCAAGTGATGTGTGAGCTAACACATAGGCCCAACAGATTCCAAGAAGGCCAGAATCACCAGCGGCACCACCATCGATTGTCAGGTCACCCGGATTCAGCAAATACCAGAGTCCAAAATGATGCAGGTTTATACTGTTAATTTTCAGTTTATCGTTACAGTTGGTGTTATTCCATGTCGGAAGGGACGCAGCTACAGCCAGTGGGGTAACTAGAGACAGGCAGGCAGCTATGTGCAACAAAGGTAGGCGTGTTGTTTTCATATGCAGATCTGAAATATTGTCTTATATGCAAGAGGAGGAGTGATGGGGGTTCAGGCAAAAGCCAGGCTATGGATTGCATTGCTAAATGCTCCATCAGAGTGCAATGGTCGCCTGTCCTTTTTTTAAGTGATGATGTGGGTTTAGCCTGTGCTGTATATATGTATGGGTGGCTGACTGCCACCCACCCAGAAAGTGTATGGGAGGCTGGTTGGCTGCCAGCCTTCCTTCCATTCCTATGAGTAATGTGAGTGCTCATGAAGGGGACATGGTTGGGTCCACCCCTTTCCCGGTTATCCCCTCTAGGCCTTTTGGCTTAGATCAAGTGTAAAAAAAGAAAGGATCTTGCGACAGATCGCATGCTGAGGCACGTTTTTTTTTGTGTGAATACTTGCACTTGGGTGACTTGTGAGCACATACTGATACATACGTTCCCTATCTGGGGACCATAAATTAAATGGATTTTTGAGAAAGGGAGCTGATTTGGAAGCTTGCTTCTGTCGCCCTATGCATTGACCCGATGTGGCAGTATCTTCGGGTAGTGAACAGTGCACCACCCCATTCCAGTGTTAAACAAGAAAGATTCTCATTTAATCCTCCGTGGGTGAGAATTTGAGTTTGAGAATTGGAGACCAAAATGATGAGTTGCACTGACTGGTTTATGAACGTCTATTCATTTAGCGTTTTAATGACCATGTTTGCACACTGATTGGTGTAAAAAAATAAAATAAAACTAAATAATAATAATCTAGCACACCTGTGCAGGTTTGACATGACATGACAGGTAGCTGTCTTGTGGGTGGTGCTGAATCCTGTTAAATGACATGAGGGTCTCATGCCTATACACAAGGGTGTGTCATTGCTGTTGCTTGACCATGCATTGGTTTCTGTGGTCAGTGAATGATAAAAACAAAATTTACCATCCATTGATGGATGGGAAATCCGCCATGAGGCATTTGTTTTTAGAAACTGCTGCTCACAACCAATGTTGCAATGGAGTGTCTCCATCTGCTGGTGGTATTGGAAAGGCATTAGTGCTATGACAGGGTCTGAAGAAGAAGAAGAAGAAGAAGAAGAAGAAGACGGAAAAAAATATATATAAAAAGAAAAAGAGAGAGAGAGAGAGAGACTGACTTAGTGAGCGAGTGAGTGAGAGAGTGAGAGTGAGTGAGAGTGAATGAGTGAGTGAGTGATTGAGTGAGTGAGTGAGTGAGTGAGAACAAATGAGTTAAAGCAAGTGAGTGAGAGAGATCGAATGAATGAAAGTCTGAATGACAGAAAGAAAAAAGGATGAAGAAAGAAGCATGAAGAAAAAAAAATGTATATGGAGTTGCTGACATGAGTGCAATCTACAAAGCCGTTGAGGCTGATCCTCATGGGAGGATTATTGCACCAGGACCCTTAGCACTTTTAAAATGCCATTCAATGCCACGGGCTAGATGTAAACTGCAGATGACCATGTTGTGGTAGTTACCATGGATACCCAAGTGATGTGTGAGCTAACACATAGGCCCAACAGATTCCAAGAAGGCCAGAATCACCAGCGGCACCACCATCGATTGTCAGGTCACCCGGATTCAGCAAATACCAGAGTCCAAAATGATGCAGGTTTATACTGTTAATTTTCAGTTTATCGTTACAGTTGGTGTTATTCCATGTCGGAAGGGACGCAGCTACAGCCAGTGGGGTAACTAGAGACAGGCAGGCAGCTATGTGCAACAAAGGTAGGCGTGTTGTTTTCATATGCAGATCTGAAATATTGTCTTATATGCAAGAGGAGGAGTGATGGGGGTTCAGGCAAAAGCCAGGCTATGGATTGCATTGCTAAATGCTCCATCAGAGTGCAATGGTCGCCTGTCCTTTTTTTAAGTGATGATGTGGGTTTAGCCTGTGCTGTATGTATGTATGGGTGGCTGACTGCCACCCACCCAGAAAGTGTATGGGAGGCTGGTTGGCTGCCAGCCTTCCTTCCATTCCTATGAGTAATGTGAGTGCTCATGAAGGGGACATGGTTGGGTCCACCCCTTTCCCGGTTATCCCCTCTAGGCCTTTTGGCTTAGATCAAGTGTAAAAAAAGAAAGGATCTTGCGACAGATCGCATCCTGAGGCACGTTTTTTTTTTGTGTGAATACTTGCACTTGGGTGACTTGTGAGCACATACTGATACATACGTTCCCTATCTGGGGACCATAAATTAAATGGATTTTTGAGAAAGGGAGCTGATTTGGAAGCTTGCTTCTGTCGCCCTATGCATTGACCCGATGTGGCAGTATCTTCGGGTAGTGAACAGTGCACCACCCCATTCCAGTGTTAAACAAGAAAGATTCTCATTTAATCCTCCGTGGGTGAGAATTTGAGTTTGAGAATTGGAGACCAAAATGATGAGTTGCACTGACTGGTTTATGAACGTCTATTCATTTAGCGTTTTAATGACCATGTTTGCACACTGATTGGTGTAAAAAAATAAAATAAAACTAAATAATAATAATCTAGCACACCTGTGCAGGTTTGACATGACATGACAGGTAGCTGTCTTGTGGGTGGTGCTGAATCCTGTTAAATGACATGAGGGTCTCATGCCTATACACAAGGGTGTGTCATTGCTGTTGCTTGACCATGCATTGGTTTCTGTGGTCAGTGAATGATAAAAACAAAATTTACCATCCATTGATGGATGGGAAATCCGCCATGAGGCATTTGTTTTTAGAAACTGCTGCTCACAACCAATGTTGCAATGGAGTGTCTCCATCTGCTGGTGGTATTGGAAAGGCATTAGTGCTATGACAGGGTCTGAAGAAGAAGAAGAAGAAGAAGAAGAAGACGGAAAAAAATATATATAAAAAGAAAAAGAGAGAGAGAGAGAGACTGACTTAGTGAGCGAGTGAGTGAGAGAGTGAGAGTGAGTGAGAGTGAATGAGTGAGTGAGTGATTGAGTGAGTGAGTGAGTGAGTGAGAACAAATGAGTTAAAGCAAGTGAGTGAGAGAGATCGAATGAATGAAAGTCTGAATGACAGAAAGAAAAAAGGATGAAGAAAGAAGCATGAAGAAAAAAAAATGTATATGGAGTTGCTGACATGAGTGCAATCTACAAAGCCGTTGAGGCTGATCCTCATGGGAGGATTATTGCACCAGGACCCTTAGCACTTTTAAAATGCCATTCAATGCCACAGGCTAGATGTAAACTGCAGATGACCATGTTGTGGTAGTTACCATGGATACCCAAGTGATGTGTGAGCTAACACATAGGCCCAACAGATTCCAAGAAGGCCAGAATCACCAGCGGCACCACCATCGATTGTCAGGTCACCCGGATTCAGCAAATACCAGAGTCCAAAATGATGCAGGTTTATACTGTTAATTTTCAGTTTATCGTTACAGTTGGTGTTATTCCATGTCGGAAGGGACGCAGCTACAGCCAGTGGGGTAACTAGAGACAGGCAGGCAGCTATGTGCAACAAAGGTAGGCGTGTTGTTTTCATATGCAGATCTGAAATATTGTCTTATATGCAAGAGGAGGAGTGATGGGGGTTCAGGCAAAAGCCAGGCTATGGATTGCATTGCTAAATGCTCCATCAGAGTGCAATGGTCGCCTGTCCTTTTTTTAAGTGATGATGTGGGTTTAGCCTGTGCTGTATGTATGTATGGGTGGCTGACTGCCACCCACCCAGAAAGTGTATGGGAGGCTGGTTGGCTGCCAGCCTTCCTTCCATTCCTATGAGTAATGTGAGTGCTCATGAAGGGGACATGGTTGGGTCCACCCCTTTCCCGGTTATCCCCTCTAGGCCTTTTGGCTTAGATCAAGTGTAAAAAAAGAAAGGATCTTGCGACAGATCGCATCCTGAGGCACGTTTTTTTTTGTGTGAATACTTGCACTTGGGTGACTTGTGAGCACATACTGATACATACGTTCCCTATCTGGGGACCATAAATTAAATGGATTTTTGAGAAAGGGAGCTGATTTGGAAGCTTGCTTCTGTCGCCCTATGCATTGACCCGATGTGGCAGTATCTTCGGGTAGTGAACAGTGCACCACCCCATTCCAGTGTTAAACAAGAAAGATTCTCATTTAATCCTCCGTGGGTGAGAATTTGAGTTTGAGAATTGGAGACCAAAATGATGAGTTGCACTGACTGGTTTATGAACGTCTATTCATTTAGCGTTTTAATGACCATGTTTGCACACTGATTGGTGTAAAAAAATAAAATAAAACTAAATAATAATAATCTAGCACACCTGTGCAGGTTTGACATGACATGACAGGTAGCTGTCTTGTGGGTGGTGCTGAATCCTGTTAAATGACATGAGGGTCTCATGCCTATACACAAGGGTGTGTCATTGCTGTTGCTTGACCATGCATTGGTTTCTGTGGTCAGTGAATGATAAAAACAAAATTTACCATCCATTGATGGATGGGAAATCCGCCATGAGGCATTTGTTTTTAGAAACTGCTGCTCACAACCAATGTTGCAATGGAGTGTCTCCATCTGCTGGTGGTATTGGAAAGGCATTAGTGCTATGACAGGGTCTGAAGAAGAAGAAGAAGAAGAAGAAGAAGAAGAAGACGGAAAAAAATATATATAAAAAGAAAAAGAGAGAGAGAGAGAGAGACTGACTTAGTGAGCGAGTGAGTGAGAGAGTGAGAGTCAGTGAGAGTGAATGAGTGAGTGAGTGATTGAGTGAGTGAGTGAGTGAGTGAGAACAAATGAGTTAAAGCAAGTGAGTGAGAGAGATCGAATGAATGAAAGTCTGAATGACAGAAAGAAAAAAGGATGAAGAAAGAAGCATGAAGAAAAAAAATGTATATGGAGTTGCTGACATGAGTGCAATCTACAAAGCCGTTGAGGCTGATCCTCATGGGAGGATTATTGCACCAGGACCCTTAGCACTTTTAAAATGCCATTCAATGCCACGGGCTAGATGTAAACTGCAGATGACCATGTTGTGGTAGTTACCATGGATACCCAAGTGATGTGTGAGCTAACACATAGGCCCAACAGATTCCAAGAAGGCCAGAATCACCAGCGGCACCACCATCGATTGTCAGGTCACCCGGATTCAGCAAATACCAGAGTCCAAAATGATGCAGGTTTATACTGTTAATTTTCAGTTTATCGTTACAGTTGGTGTTATTCCATGTCGGAAGGGACGCAGCTACAGCCAGTGGGGTAACTAGAGACAGGCAGGCAGCTATGTGCAACAAAGGTAGGCGTGTTGTTTTCATATGCAGATCTGAAATATTGTCTTATATGCAAGAGGAGGAGTGATGGGGGTTCAGGCAAAAGCCAGGCTATGGATTGCATTGCTAAATGCTCCATCAGAGTGCAATGGTCGCCTGTCCTTTTTTTAAGTGATGATGTGGGTTTAGCCTGTGCTGTATGTATGTATGGGTGGCTGACTGCCACCCACCCAGAAAGTGTATGGGAGGCTGGTTGGCTGCCAGCCTTCCTTCCATTCCTATGAGTAATGTGAGTGCTCATGAAGGGGACATGGTTGGGTCCACCCCTTTCCCGGTTATCCCCTCTAGGCCTTTTGGCTTAGATCAAGTGTAAAAAAAGAAAGGATCTTGCGACAGATCGCATCCTGAGGCACGTTTTTTTTTGTGTGAATACTTGCACTTGGGTGACTTGTGAGCACATACTGATACATACGTTCCCTATCTGGGGACCATAAATTAAATGGATTTTTGAGAAAGGGAGCTGATTTGGAAGCTTGCTTCTGTCGCCCTATGCATTGACCCGATGTGGCAGTATCTTCGGGTAGTGAACAGTGCACCACCCCATTCCAGTGTTAAACAAGAAAGATTCTCATTTAATCCTCCGTGGGTGAGAATTTGAGTTTGAGAATTGGAGACCAAAATGATGAGTTGCACTGACTGGTTTATGAACGTCTATTCATTTAGCGTTTTAATGACCATGTTTGCACACTGATTGGTGTAAAAAAATAAAATAAAACTAAATAATAATAATCTAGCACACCTGTGCAGGTTTGACATGACATGACAGGTAGCTGTCTTGTGGGTGGTGCTGAATCCTGTTAAATGACATGAGGGTCTCATGCCTATACACAAGGGTGTGTCATTGCTGTTGCTTGACCATGCATTGGTTTCTGTGGTCAGTGAATGATAAAAACAAAATTTACCATCCATTGATGGATGGGAAATCCGCCATGAGGCATTTGTTTTTAGAAACTGCTGCTCACAACCAATGTTGCAATGGAGTGTCTCCATCTGCTGGTGGTATTGGAAAGGCATTAGTGCTATGACAGGGTCTGAAGAAGAAGAAGAAGAAGAAGAAGAAGACGGAAAAATATATATATAAAAAGAAAAAGAGAGAGAGAGAGAGAGAGAGACTGACTTAGTGAGCGAGTGAGTGAGAGAGTGAGAGTGAGTGAGAGTGAATGAGTGAGTGAGTGATTGAGTGAGTGAGTGAGTGAGTGAGAACAAATGAGTTAAAGCAAGTGAGTGAGAGAGATCGAATGAATGAAAGTCTGAATGACAGAAAGAAAAAAGGATGAAGAAAGAAGCATGAAGAAAAAAAAATGTATATGGAGTTGCTGACATGAGTGCAATCTACAAAGCCGTTGAGGCTGATCCTCATGGGAGGATTATTGCACCAGGACCCTTAGCACTTTTAAAATGCCATTCAATGCCACGGGCTAGATGTAAACTGCAGATGACCATGTTGTGGTAGTTACCATGGATACCCAAGTGATGTGTGAGCTAACACATAGGCCCAACAGATTCCAAGAAGGCCAGAATCACCAGCGGCACCACCATCGATTGTCAGGTCACCCGGATTCAGCAAATACCAGAGTCCAAAATGATGCAGGTTTATACTGTTAATTTTCAGTTTATCGTTACAGTTGGTGTTATTCCATGTCGGAAGGGACGCAGCTACAGCCAGTGGGGTAACTAGAGACAGGCAGGCAGCTATGTGCAACAAAGGTAGGCGTGTTGTTTTCATATGCAGATCTGAAATATTGTCTTATATGCAAGAGGAGGAGTGATGGGGGTTCAGGCAAAAGCCAGGCTATGGATTGCATTGCTAAATGCTCCATCAGAGTGCAATGGTCGCCTGTCCTTTTTTTAAGTGATGATGTGGGTTTAGCCTGTGCTGTATGTATGTATGGGTGGCTGACTGCCACCCACCCAGAAAGTGTATGGGAGGCTGGTTGGCTGCCAGCCTTCCTTCCATTCCTATGAGTAATGTGAGTGCTCATGAAGGGGACATGGTTGGGTCCACCCCTTTCCCGGTTATCCCCTCTAGGCCTTTTGGCTTAGATCAAGTGTAAAAAAAGAAAGGATCTTGCGACAGATCGCATCCTGAGGCACGTTTTTTTTTGTGTGAATACTTGCACTTGGGTGACTTGTGAGCACATACTGATACATACGTTCCCTATCTGGGGACCATAAATTAAATGGATTTTTGAGAAAGGGAGCTGATTTGGAAGCTTGCTTCTGTCGCCCTATGCATTGACCCGATGTGGCAGTATCTTCGGGTAGTGAACAGTGCACCACCCCATTCCAGTGTTAAACAAGAAAGATTCTCATTTAATCCTCCGTGGGTGAGAATTTGAGTTTGAGAATTGGAGACCAAAATGATGAGTTGCACTGACTGGTTTATGAACGTCTATTCATTTAGCGTTTTAATGACCATGTTTGCACACTGATTGGTGTAAAAAAATAAAATAAAACTAAATAATAATAATCTAGCACACCTGTGCAGGTTTGACATGACATGACAGGTAGCTGTCTTGTGGGTGGTGCTGAATCCTGTTAAATGACATGAGGGTCTCATGCCTATACACAAGGGTGTGTCATTGCTGTTGCTTGACCATGCATTGGTTTCTGTGGTCAGTGAATGATAAAAACAAAATTTACCATCCATTGATGGATGGGAAATCCGCCATGAGGCATTTGTTTTTAGAAACTGCTGCTCACAACCAATGTTGCAATGGAGTGTCTCCATCTGCTGGTGGTATTGGAAAGGCATTAGTGCTATGACAGGGTCTGAAGAAGAAGAAGAAGAAGAAGAAGAAGAAGACGGAAAAAAATATATATAAAAAGAAAAAGAGAGAGAGAGAGAGAGACTGACTTAGTGAGCGAGTGAGTGAGAGAGTGAGAGTGAGTGAGAGTGAATGAGTGAGTGAGTGATTGAGTGAGTGAGTGAGTGAGTGAGTGAGAACAAATGAGTTAAAGCAAGTGAGTGAGAGAGATCGAATGAATGAAAGTCTGAATGACAGAAAGAAAAAAGGATGAAGAAAGAAGCATGAAGAAAAAAAAATGTATATGGAGTTGCTGACATGAGTGCAATCTACAAAGCCGTTGAGGCTGATCCTCATGGGAGGATTATTGCACCAGGACCCTTAGCACTTTTAAAATGCCATTCAATGCCACGGGCTAGATGTAAACTGCAGATGACCATGTTGTGGTAGTTACCATGGATACCCAAGTGATGTGTGAGCTAACACATAGGCCCAACAGATTCCAAGAAGGCCAGAATCACCAGCGGCACCACCATCGATTGTCAGGTCACCCGGATTCAGCAAATACCAGAGTCCAAAATGATGCAGGTTTATACTGTTAATTTTCAGTTTATCGTTACAGTTGGTGTTATTCCATGTCGGAAGGGACGCAGCTACAGCCAGTGGGGTAACTAGAGACAGGCAGGCAGCTATGTGCAACAAAGGTAGGCGTGTTGTTTTCATATGCAGATCTGAAATATTGTCTTATATGCAAGAGGAGGAGTGATGGGGGTTCAGGCAAAAGCCAGGCTATGGATTGCATTGCTAAATGCTCCATCAGAGTGCAATGGTCGCCTGTCCTTTTTTTAAGTGATGATGTGGGTTTAGCCTGTGCTGTATGTATGTATGGGTGGCTGACTGCCACCCACCCAGAAAGTGTATGGGAGGCTGGTTGGCTGCCAGCCTTCCTTCCATTCCTATGAGTAATGTGAGTGCTCATGAAGGGGACATGGTTGGGTCCACCCCTTTCCCGGTTATCCCCTCTAGGCCTTTTGGCTTAGATCAAGTGTAAAAAAAGAAAGGATCTTGCGACAGATCGCATCCTGAGGCACGTTTTTTTTTGTGTGAATACTTGCACTTGGGTGACTTGTGAGCACATACTGATACATACGTTCCCTATCTGGGGACCATAAATTAAATGGATTTTTGAGAAAGGGAGCTGATTTGGAAGCTTGCTTCTGTCGCCCTATGCATTGACCCGATGTGGCAGTATCTTCGGGTAGTGAACAGTGCACCACCCCATTCCAGTGTTAAACAAGAAAGATTCTCATTTAATCCTCCGTGGGTGAGAATTTGAGTTTGAGAATTGGAGACCAAAATGATGAGTTGCACTGACTGGTTTATGAACGTCTATTCATTTAGCGTTTTAATGACCATGTTTGCACACTGATTGGTGTAAAAAAATAAAATAAAACTAAATAATAATAATCTAGCACACCTGTGCAGGTTTGACATGACATGACAGGTAGCTGTCTTGTGGGTGGTGCTGAATCCTGTTAAATGACATGAGGGTCTCATGCCTATACACAAGGGTGTGTCATTGCTGTTGCTTGACCATGCATTGGTTTCTGTGGTCAGTGAATGATAAAAACAAAATTTACCATCCATTGATGGATGGGAAATCCGCCATGAGGCATTTGTTTTTAGAAACTGCTGCTCACAACCAATGTTGCAATGGAGTGTCTCCATCTGCTGGTGGTATTGGAAAGGCATTAGTGCTATGACAGGGTCTGAAGAAGAAGAAGAAGAAGAAGAAGAAGAAGAAGACGGAAAAAAATATATATAAAAAGAAAAAGAGAGAGAGAGAGAGAGACTGACTTAGTGAGCGAGTGAGTGAGAGAGTGAGAGTGAGTGAGAGTGAATGAGTGAGTGAGTGATTGAGTGAGTGAGTGAGAACAAATGAGTTAAAGCAAGTGAGTGAGAGAGATCGAATGAATGAAAGTCTGAATGACAGAAAGAAAAAAGGATGAAGAAAGAAGCATGAAGAAAAAAAAATGTATATGGAGTTGCTGACATGAGTGCAATCTACAAAGCCGTTGAGGCTGATCCTCATGGGAGGATTATTGCACCAGGACCCTTAGCACTTTTAAAATGCCATTCAATGCCACGGGCTAGATGTAAACTGCAGATGACCATGTTGTGGTAGTTACCATGGATACCCAAGTGATGTGTGAGCTAACACATAGGCCCAACAGATTCCAAGAAGGCCAGAATCACCAGCGGCACCACCATCGATTGTCAGGTCACCCGGATTCAGCAAATACCAGAGTCCAAAATGATGCAGGTTTATACTGTTAATTTTCAGTTTATCGTTACAGTTGGTGTTATTCCATGTCGGAAGGGACGCAGCTACAGCCAGTGGGGTAACTAGAGACAGGCAGGCAGCTATGTGCAACAAAGGTAGGCGTGTTGTTTTCATATGCAGATCTGAAATATTGTCTTATATGCAAGAGGAGGAGTGATGGGGGTTCAGGCAAAAGCCAGGCTATGGATTGCATTGCTAAATGCTCCATCAGAGTGCAATGGTCGCCTGTCCTTTTTTTAAGTGATGATGTGGGTTTAGCCTGTGCTGTATGTATGTATGGGTGGCTGACTGCCACCCACCCAGAAAGTGTATGGGAGGCTGGTTGGCTGCCAGCCTTCCTTCCATTCCTATGAGTAATGTGAGTGCTCATGAAGGGGACATGGTTGGGTCCACCCCTTTCCCGGTTATCCCCTCTAGGCCTTTTGGCTTAGATCAAGTGTAAAAAAAGAAAGGATCTTGCGACAGATCGCATCCTGAGGCACGTTTTTTTTTTTGTGTGAATACTTGCACTTGGGTGACTTGTGAGCACATACTGATACATACGTTCCCTATCTGGGGACCATAAATTAAATGGATTTTTGAGAAAGGGAGCTGATTTGGAAGCTTGCTTCTGTCGCCCTATGCATTGACCCGATGTGGCAGTATCTTCGGGTAGTGAACAGTGCACCACCCCATTCCAGTGTTAAACAAGAAAGATTCTCATTTAATCCTCCGTGGGTGAGAATTTGAGTTTGAGAATTGGAGACCAAAATGATGAGTTGCACTGACTGGTTTATGAACGTCTATTCATTTAGCGTTTTAATGACCATGTTTGCACACTGATTGGTGTAAAAAAATAAAATAAAACTAAATAATAATAATCTAGCACACCTGTGCAGGTTTGACATGACATGACAGGTAGCTGTCTTGTGGGTGGTGCTGAATCCTGTTAAATGACATGAGGGTCTCATGCCTATACACAAGGGTGTGTCATTGCTGTTGCTTGACCATGCATTGGTTTCTGTGGTCAGTGAATGATAAAAACAAAATTTACCATCCATTGATGGATGGGAAATCCGCCATGAGGCATTTGTTTTTAGAAACTGCTGCTCACAACCAATGTTGCAATGGAGTGTCTCCATCTGCTGGTGGTATTGGAAAGGCATTAGTGCTATGACAGGGTCTGAAGAAGAAGAAGAAGAAGAAGAAGAAGAAGAAGACGGAAAAAAATATATATAAAAAGAAAAAGAGAGAGAGAGAGAGAGACTGACTTAGTGAGCGAGTGAGTGAGAGAGTGAGAGTGAGTGAGAGTGAATGAGTGAGTGAGTGATTGAGTGAGTGAGTGAGTGAGTGAGAACAAATGAGTTAAAGCAAGTGAGTGAGAGAGATCGAATGAATGAAAGTCTGAATGACAGAAAGAAAAAAGGATGAAGAAAGAAGCATGAAGAAAAAAAAATGTATATGGAGTTGCTGACATGAGTGCAATCTACAAAGCCGTTGAGGCTGATCCTCATGGGAGGATTATTGCACCAGGACCCTTAGCACTTTTAAAATGCCATTCAATGCCACGGGCTAGATGTAAACTGCAGATGACCATGTTGTGGTAGTTACCATGGATACCCAAGTGATGTGTGAGCTAACACATAGGCCCAACAGATTCCAAGAAGGCCAGAATCACCAGCGGCACCACCATCGATTGTCAGGTCACCCGGATTCAGCAAATACCAGAGTCCAAAATGATGCAGGTTTATACTGTTAATTTTCAGTTTATCGTTACAGTTGGTGTTATTCCATGTCGGAAGGGACGCAGCTACAGCCAGTGGGGTAACTAGAGACAGGCAGGCAGCTATGTGCAACAAAGGTAGGCGTGTTGTTTTCATATGCAGATCTGAAATATTGTCTTATATGCAAGAGGAGGAGTGATGGGGGTTCAGGCAAAAGCCAGGCTATGGATTGCATTGCTAAATGCTCCATCAGAGTGCAATGGTCGCCTGTCCTTTTTTTAAGTGATGATGTGGGTTTAGCCTGTGCTGTATGTATGTATGGGTGGCTGACTGCCACCCACCCAGAAAGTGTATGGGAGGCTGGTTGGCTGCCAGCCTTCCTTCCATTCCTATGAGTAATGTGAGTGCTCATGAAGGGGACATGGTTGGGTCCACCCCTTTCCCGGTTATCCCCTCTAGGCCTTTTGGCTTAGATCAAGTGTAAAAAAAGAAAGGATCTTGCGACAGATCGCATCCTGAGGCACGTTTTTTTTTTGTGTGAATACTTGCACTTGGGTGACTTGTGAGCACATACTGATACATACGTTCCCTATCTGGGGACCATAAATTAAATGGATTTTTGAGAAAGGGAGCTGATTTGGAAGCTTGCTTCTGTCGCCCTATGCATTGACCCGATGTGGCAGTATCTTCGGGTAGTGAACAGTGCACCACCCCATTCCAGTGTTAAACAAGAAAGATTCTCATTTAATCCTCCGTGGGTGAGAATTTGAGTTTGAGAATTGGAGACCAAAATGATGAGTTGCACTGACTGGTTTATGAACGTCTATTCATTTAGCGTTTTAATGACCATGTTTGCACACTGATTGGTGTAAAAAAATAAAATAAAACTAAATAATAATAATCTAGCACACCTGTGCAGGTTTGACATGACATGACAGGTAGCTGTCTTGTGGGTGGTGCTGAATCCTGTTAAATGACATGAGGGTCTCATGCCTATACACAAGGGTGTGTCATTGCTGTTGCTTGACCATGCATTGGTTTCTGTGGTCAGTGAATGATAAAAACAAAATTTACCATCCATTGATGGATGGGAAATCCGCCATGAGGCATTTGTTTTTAGAAACTGCTGCTCACAACCAATGTTGCAATGGAGTGTCTCCATCTGCTGGTGGTATTGGAAAGGCATTAGTGCTATGACAGGGTCTGAAGAAGAAGAAGAAGAAGAAGAAGAAAAAGAAGACGGAAAAAAATATATATAAAAAGAAAAAGAGAGAGAGAGAGAGAGACTGACTTAGTGAGCGAGTGAGTGAGAGAGTGAGAGTGAGTGAGAGTGAATGAGTGAGTGAGTGATTGAGTGAGTGAGTGAGTGAGTGAGAACAAATGAGTTAAAGCAAGTGAGTGAGAGAGATCGAATGAATGAAAGTCTGAATGACAGAAAGAAAAAAGGATGAAGAAAGAAGCATGAAGAAAAAAAAATGTATATGGAGTTGCTGACATGAGTGCAATCTACAAAGCCGTTGAGGCTGATCCTCATGGGAGGATTATTGCACCAGGACCCTTAGCACTTTTAAAATGCCATTCAATGCCACGGGCTAGATGTAAACTGCAGATGACCATGTTGTGGTAGTTACCATGGATACCCAAGTGATGTGTGAGCTAACACATAGGCCCAACAGATTCCAAGAAGGCCAGAATCACCAGCGGCACCACCATCGATTGTCAGGTCACCCGGATTCAGCAAATACCAGAGTCCAAAATGATGCAGGTTTATACTGTTAATTTTCAGTTTATCGTTACAGTTGGTGTTATTCCATGTCGGAAGGGACGCAGCTACAGCCAGTGGGGTAACTAGAGACAGGCAGGCAGCTATGTGCAACAAAGGTAGGCGTGTTGTTTTAATGCAGATCTGAAATATTGTCTTATATGCAAGAGGAGGAGTGATGGGGGTTCAGGCAAAAGCCAGGCTATGGATTGCATTGCTAAATGCTCCATCAGAGTGCAATGGTCGCCTGTCCTTTTTTTAAGTGATGATGTGGGTTTAGCCTGTGCTGTATGTATGTATGGGTGGCTGACTGCCACCCACCCAGAAAGTGTATGGGAGGCTGGTTGGCTGCCAGCCTTCCTTCCATTCCTATGAGTAATGTGAGTGCTCATTAGTGTTGAGCGGCATAGGCCATATTCGAATTCGCGAATATTCGTCATATATTCGCCAATATTCGCACATTCGTTATATTCTCGCTTTATTTTCGCGTATGCGAAAATGAACATATGTGAATATTAGCATGCAAAAATTTGCATATGCGAAAATTCGCATATGCGAAAATTAGCATATGCTAATTTTCGCATATGCGAATTTTCGCACGCCAGTCTCACACAGTTGTATTAGAACCTTCTTTACACCACACAAGCTGGAAGCAGAGAGGGAGGATCACTGTGATGTGTACTGTGAAGAAAAAAAAAATAAAAAAAACCGAATATTCGTAATTACGAATATATAGCGCTATATTCGCGAAATTCGCGAATTCGCGAATATGCGATATTCGCGAATAATATTCGAATTGCGAATATTCGCGAGCAACACTAGTGCTCATGAAGGGGACATGGTTGGGTCCACCCCTTTCCCGGTTATCCCCTCTAGGCCTTTTGGCTTAGATCAAGTGTAAAAAAAGAAAGGATCTTGCGACAGATCGCATCCTGAGGCACGTTTTTTTTTGTGTGAATACTTGCACTTGGGTGACTTGTGAGCACATACTGATACATACGTTCCCTATCTGGGGACCATAAATTAAATGGATTTTTGAGAAAGGGAGCTGATTTGGAAGCTTGCTTCTGTCGCCCTATGCATTGACCCGATGTGGCAGTATCTTCGGGTAGTGAACAGTGCACCACCCCATTCCAGTGTTAAACAAGAAAGATTCTCATTTAATCCTCCGTGGGTGAGAATTTGAGTTTGAGAATTGGAGACCAAAATGATGAGTTGCACTGACTGGTTTATGAACGTCTATTCATTTAGCGTTTTAATGACCATGTTTGCACACTGATTGGTGTAAAAAAATAAAATAAAACTAAATAATAATAATCTAGCACACCTGTGCAGGTTTGACATGACATGACAGGTAGCTGTCTTGTGGGTGGTGCTGAATCCTGTTAAATGACATGAGGGTCTCATGCCTATACACAAGGGTGTGTCATTGCTGTTGCTTGACCATGCATTGGTTTCTGTGGTCAGTGAATGATAAAAACAAAATTTACCATCCATTGATGGATGGGAAATCCGCCATGAGGCATTTGTTTTTAGAAACTGCTGCTCACAACCAATGTTGCAATGGAGTGTCTCCATCTGCTGGTGGTATTGGAAAGGCATTAGTGCTATGACAGGGTCTGAAGAAGAAGAAGAAGAAGAAGAAAAAGAAGACGGAAAAAAATATATATAAAAAGAAAAAGAGAGAGAGAGAGAGAGACTGACTTAGTGAGCGAGTGAGTGAGAGAGTGAGAGTGAGTGAGAGTGAATGAGTGAGTGAGTGATTGAGTGAGTGAGTGAGTGAGTGAGAACAAATGAGTTAAAGCAAGTGAGTGAGAGAGATCGAATGAATGAAAGTCTGAATGACAGAAAGAAAAAAGGATGAAGAAAGAAGCATGAAGAAAAAAAAATGTATATGGAGTTGCTGACATGAGTGCAATCTACAAAGCCGTTGAGGCTGATCCTCATGGGAGGATTATTGCACCAGGACCCTTAGCACTTTTAAAATGCCATTCAATGCCACGTGCTAGATGTAAACTGCAGATGACCATGTTGTGGTAGTTACCATGGATACCCAAGTGATGTGTGAGCTAACACATAGGCCCAACAGATTCCAAGAAGGCCAGAATCACCAGCGGCACCACCATCGATTGTCAGGTCACCCGGATTCAGCAAATACCAGAGTCCAAAATGATGCAGGTTTATACTGTTAATTTTCAGTTTATCGTTACAGTTGGTGTTATTCCATGTCGGAAGGGACGCAGCTACAGCCAGTGGGGTAACTAGAGACAGGCAGGCAGCTATGTGCAACAAAGGTAGGCGTGTTGTTTTAATGCAGATCTGAAATATTGTCTTATATGCAAGAGGAGGAGTGATGGGGGTTCAGGCAAAAGCCAGGCTATGGATTGCATTGCTAAATGCTCCATCAGAGTGCAATGGTCGCCTGTCCTTTTTTTAAGTGATGATGTGGGTTTAGCCTGTGCTGTATGTATGTATGGGTGGCTGACTGCCACCCACCCAGAAAGTGTATGGGAGGCTGGTTGGCTGCCAGCCTTCCTTCCATTCCTATGAGTAATGTGAGTGCTCATTAGTGTTGAGCGGCATAGGCCATATTCGAATTCGCGAATATTCGCGAATATATGGACGAATATTCGTCATATATTCGCCAATATTCGCACATTCGTTATATTCTCGCTTTATTTTCGCGTATGCGAAAATGAACATATGTGAATATTAGCATGCAAAAATTTGCATATGCGAAAATTCGCATATGCGAAAGTTAGCATATGCTAATTTTCGCATATGCGAATTTTCGCACGCCAGTCTCACACAGTAGTATTAGAACCTTCTTTACACCACACAAGCTGGAAGCAGAGAGGGAGGATCACTGTGATGTGTACTGTGAAGAAAAAATAAATAAAAAAAACCGAATATTCGTAATTACGAATATATAGCGCTATATTCGCGAAATTCGCGAATTCGCGAATATGCGATATTCGCGAATAATATTCGAATTGCGAATATTCGCGAGCAACACTAGTGCTCATGAAGGGGACATGGTTGGGTCCACCCCTTTCCCGGTTATCCCCTCTAGGCCTTTTGGCTTAGATCAAGTGTAAAAAAAGAAAGGATCTTGCGACAGATCGCATCCTGAGGCACGTTTTTTTTTGTGTGAATACTTGCACTTGGGTGACTTGTGAGCACATACTGATACATACGTTCCCTATCTGGGGACCATAAATTAAATGGATTTTTGAGAAAGGGAGCTGATTTGGAAGCTTGCTTCTGTCGCCCTATGCATTGACCCGATGTGGCAGTATCTTCGGGTAGTGAACAGTGCACCACCCCATTCCAGTGTTAAACAAGAAAGATTCTCATTTAATCCTCCGTGGGTGAGAATTTGAGTTTGAGAATTGGAGACCAAAATGATGAGTTGCACTGACTGGTTTATGAACGTCTATTCATTTAGCGTTTTAATGACCATGTTTGCACACTGATTGGTGTAAAAAAATAAAATAAAACTAAATAATAATAATCTAGCACACCTGTGCAGGTTTGACATGACATGACAGGTAGCTGTCTTGTGGGTGGTGCTGAATCCTGTTAAATGACATGAGGGTCTCATGCCTATACACAAGGGTGTGTCATTGCTGTTGCTTGACCATGCATTGGTTTCTGTGGTCAGTGAATGATAAAAACAAAATTTACCATCCATTGATGGATGGGAAATCCGCCATGAGGCATTTGTTTTTAGAAACTGCTGCTCACAACCAATGTTGCAATGGAGTGTCTCCATCTGCTGGTGGTATTGGAAAGGCATTAGTGCTATGACAGGGTCTGAAGAAGAAGAAGAAGAAGAAGAAGAAGAAGACGGAAAAAAATATATATAAAAAGAAAAAGAGAGAGAGAGAGAGAGACTGACTTAGTGAGCGAGTGAGTGAGAGAGTGAGAGTGAGTGAGAGTGAATGAGTGAGTGAGTGATTGAGTGAGTGAGTGAGAACAAATGAGTTAAAGCAAGTGAGTGAGTGAGAGAGATCGAATGAATGAAAGTCTGAATGACAGAAAGAAAAAAGGATGAAGAAAGAAGCATGAAGAAAAAAAAATGTATATGGAGTTGCTGACATGAGTGCAATCTACAAAGCCGTTGAGGCTGATCCTCATGGGAGGATTATTGCACCAGGACCCTTAGCACTTTTAAAATGCCATTCAATGCCACGGGCTAGATGTAAACTGCAGATGACCATGTTGTGGTAGTTACCATGGATACCCAAGTGATGTGTGAGCTAACACATAGGCCCAACAGATTCCAAGAAGGCCAGAATCACCAGCGGCACCACCATCGATTGTCAGGTCACCCGGATTCAGCAAATACCAGAGTCCAAAATGATGCAGGTTTATACTGTTAATTTTCAGTTTATCGTTACAGTTGGTGTTATTCCATGTCGGAAGGGACGCAGCTACAGCCAGTGGGGTAACTAGAGACAGGCAGGCAGCTATGTGCAACAAAGGTAGGCGTGTTGTTTTAATGCAGATCTGAAATATTGTCTTATATGCAAGAGGAGGAGTGATGGGGGTTCAGGCAAAAGCCAGGCTATGGATTGCATTGCTAAATGCTCCATCAGAGTGCAATGGTCGCCTGTCCTTTTTTTAAGTGATGATGTGGGTTTAGCCTGTGCTGTATGTATGTATGGGTGGCTGACTGCCACCCACCCAGAAAGTGTATGGGAGGCTGGTTGGCTGCCAGCCTTCCTTCCATTCCTATGAGTAATGTGAGTGCTCATTAGTGTTGAGCGGCATAGGCCATATTCGAATTCGCGAATATTCGCGAATATATGGACGAATATTCGTCATATATTCGCCAATATTCGCACATTCGTTATATTCTCGCTTTATTTTCGCGTATGCGAAAATGAACATATGTGAATATTAGCATGCAAAAATTTGCATATGCGAAAATTCGCATATGCGAAAATTAGCATATGCTAATTTTCGCATATGCGAATTTTCGCACGCCAGTCTCACACAGTAGTATTAGAACCTTCTTTACACCACACAAGCTGGAAGCAGAGAGGGAGGATCACTGTGATGTGTACTGTGAAGAAAAAATAAATAAAAAAAACCGAATATTCGTAATTACAAATATATAGCGCTATATTCGCGAAATTCGCGAATTCGCGAATATGCGATATTCGCGAATAATATTCGAATTGCGAATATTCGCGAGCAACACTAGTGCTCATGAAGGGGACATGGTTGGGTCCACCCCTTTCCCGGTTATCCCCTCTAGGCCTTTTGGCTTAGATCAAGTGTAAAAAAAGAAAGGATCTTGCGACAGATCGCATCCTGAGGCACGTTTTTTTTTGTGTGAATACTTGCACTTGGGTGACTTGTGAGCACATACTGATACATACGTTCCCTATCTGGGGACCATAAATTAAATGGATTTTTGAGAAAGGGAGCTGATTTGGAAGCTTGCTTCTGTCGCCCTATGCATTGACCCGATGTGGCAGTATCTTCGGGTAGTGAACAGTGCACCACCCCATTCCAGTGTTAAACAAGAAAGATTCTCATTTAATCCTCCGTGGGTGAGAATTTGAGTTTGAGAATTGGAGACCAAAATGATGAGTTGCACTGACTGGTTTATGAACGTCTATTCATTTAGCGTTTTAATGACCATGTTTGCACACTGATTGGTGTAAAAAAATAAAATAAAACTAAATAATAATAATCTAGCACACCTGTGCAGGTTTGACATGACATGACAGGTAGCTGTCTTGTGGGTGGTGCTGAATCCTGTTAAATGACATGAGGGTCTCATGCCTATACACAAGGGTGTGTCATTGCTGTTGCTTGACCATGCATTGGTTTCTGTGGTCAGTGAATGATAAAAACAAAATTTACCATCCATTGATGGATGGGAAATCCGCCATGAGGCATTTGTTTTTAGAAACTGCTGCTCACAACCAATGTTGCAATGGAGTGTCTCCATCTGCTGGTGGTATTGGAAAGGCATTAGTGCTATGACAGGGTCTGAAGAAGAAGAAGAAGAAGAAGAAGAAGAAGACGGAAAAAAATATATATAAAAAGAAAAAGAGAGAGAGAGAGAGAGACTGACTTAGTGAGCGAGTGAGTGAGAGAGTGAGAGTGAGTGAGAGTGAATGAGTGAGTGAGTGATTGAGTGAGTGAGTGAGTGAGTGAGTGAGAACAAATGAGTTAAAGCAAGTGAGTGAGAGAGATCGAATGAATGAAAGTCTGAATGACAGAAAGAAAAAAGGATGAAGAAAGAAGCATGAAGAAAAAAAAATGTATATGGAGTTGCTGACATGAGTGCAATCTACAAAGCCGTTGAGGCTGATCCTCATGGGAGGATTATTGCACCAGGACCCTTAGCACTTTTAAAATGCCATTCAATGCCACGGGCTAGATGTAAACTGCAGATGACCATGTTGTGGTAGTTACCATGGATACCCAAGTGATGTGTGAGCTAACACATAGGCCCAACAGATTCCAAGAAGGCCAGAATCACCAGCGGCACCACCATCGATTGTCAGGTCACCCGGATTCAGCAAATACCAGAGTCCAAAATGATGCAGGTTTATACTGTTAATTTTCAGTTTATCGTTACAGTTGGTGTTATTCCATGTCGGAAGGGACGCAGCTACAGCCAGTGGGGTAACTAGAGACAGGCAGGCAGCTATGTGCAACAAAGGTAGGCGTGTTGTTTTCATATGCAGATCTGAAATATTGTCTTATATGCAAGAGGAGGAGTGATGGGGGTTCAGGCAAAAGCCAGGCTATGGATTGCATTGCTAAATGCTCCATCAGAGTGCAATGGTCGCCTGTCCTTTTTTTAAGTGATGATGTGGGTTTAGCCTGTGCTGTATGTATGTATGGGTGGCTGACTGCCACCCACCCAGAAAGTGTATGGGAGGCTGGTTGGCTGCCAGCCTTCCTTCCATTCCTATGAGTAATGTGAGTGCTCATGAAGGGGACATGGTTGGGTCCACCCCTTTCCCGGTTATCCCCTCTAGGCCTTTTGGCTTAGATCAAGTGTAAAAAAAGAAAGGATCTTGCGACAGATCGCATCCTGAGGCACGTTTTTTTTTGTGTGAATACTTGCACTTGGGTGACTTGTGAGCACATACTGATACATACGTTCCCTATCTGGGGACCATAAATTAAATGGATTTTTGAGAAAGGGAGCTGATTTGGAAGCTTGCTTCTGTCGCCCTATGCATTGACCCGATGTGTCAGTATCTTCGGGTAGTGAACAGTGCACCACCCCATTCCAGTGTTAAACAAGAAAGATTCTCATTTAATCCTCCGTGGGTGAGAATTTGAGTTTGAGAATTGGAGACCAAAATGATGAGTTGCACTGACTGGTTTATGAACGTCTATTCATTTAGCGTTTTAATGACCATGTTTGCACACTGATTGGTGTAAAAAAATAAAATAAAACTAAATAATAATAATCTAGCACACCTGTGCAGGTTTGACATGACATGACAGGTAGCTGTCTTGTGGGTGGTGCTGAATCCTGTTAAATGACATGAGGGTCTCATGCCTATACACAAGGGTGTGTCATTGCTGTTGCTTGACCATGCATTGGTTTCTGTGGTCAGTGAATGATAAAAACAAAATTTACCATCCATTGATGGATGGGAAATCCGCCATGAGGCATTTGTTTTTAGAAACTGCTGCTCACAACCAATGTTGCAATGGAGTGTCTCCATCTGCTGGTGGTATTGGAAAGGCATTAGTGCTATGACAGGGTCTGAAGAAGAAGAAGAAGAAGAAGAAGAAGACGGAAAAAAATATATATAAAAAGAAAAAGAGAGAGAGAGAGAGAGACTGACTTAGTGAGCGAGTGAGTGAGAGAGTGAGAGTGAGTGAGAGTGAATGAGTGAGTGAGTGATTGAGTGAGTGAGTGAGTGAGTGAGTGAGAACAAATGAGTTAAAGCAAGTGAGTGAGAGAGATCGAATGAATGAAAGTCTGAATGACAGAAAGAAAAAAGGATGAAGAAAGAAGCATGAAGAAAAAAAAATGTATATGGAGTTGCTGACATGAGTGCAATCTACAAAGCCGTTGAGGCTGATCCTCATGGGAGGATTATTGCACCAGGACCCTTAGCACTTTTAAAATGCCATTCAATGCCACGGGCTAGATGTAAACTGCAGATGACCATGTTGTGGTAGTTACCATGGATACCCAAGTGATGTGTGAGCTAACACATAGGCCCAACAGATTCCAAGAAGGCCAGAATCACCAGCGGCACCACCATCGATTGTCAGGTCACCCGGATTCAGCAAATACCAGAGTCCAAAATGATGCAGGTTTATACTGTTAATTTTCAGTTTATCGTTACAGTTGGTGTTATTCCATGTCGGAAGGGACGCAGCTACAGCCAGTGGGGTAACTAGAGACAGGCAGGCAGCTATGTGCAACAAAGGTAGGCGTGTTGTTTTCATATGCAGATCTGAAATATTGTCTTATATGCAAGAGGAGGAGTGATGGGGGTTCAGGCAAAAGCCAGGCTATGGATTGCATTGCTAAATGCTCCATCAGAGTGCAATGGTCGCCTGTCCTTTTTTTAAGTGATGATGTGGGTTTAGCCTGTGCTGTATGTATGTATGGGTGGCTGACTGCCACCCACCCAGAAAGTGTATGGGAGGCTGGTTGGCTGCCAGCCTTCCTTCCATTCCTATGAGTAATGTGAGTGCTCATGAAGGGGACATGGTTGGGTCCACCCCTTTCCCGGTTATCCCCTCTAGGCCTTTTGGCTTAGATCAAGTGTAAAAAAAGAAAGGATCTTGCGACAGATCGCATCCTGAGGCACGTTTTTTTTTGTGTGAATACTTGCACTTGGGTGACTTGTGAGCACATACTGATACATACGTTCCCTATCTGGGGACCATAAATTAAATGGATTTTTGAGAAAGGGAGCTGATTTGGAAGCTTGCTTCTGTCGCCCTATGCATTGACCCGATGTGGCAGTATCTTCGGGTAGTGAACAGTGCACCACCCCATTCCAGTGTTAAACAAGAAAGATTCTCATTTAATCCTCCGTGGGTGAGAATTTGAGTTTGAGAATTGGAGACCAAAATGATGAGTTGCACTGACTGGTTTATGAACGTCTATTCATTTAGCGTTTTAATGACCATGTTTGCACACTGATTGGTGTAAAAAAATAAAATAAAACTAAATAATAATAATCTAGCACACCTGTGCAGGTTTGACATGACATGACAGGTAGCTGTCTTGTGGGTGGTGCTGAATCCTGTTAAATGACATGAGGGTCTCATGCCTATACACAAGGGTGTGTCATTGCTGTTGCTTGACCATGCATTGGTTTCTGTGGTCAGTGAATGATAAAAACAAAATTTACCATCCATTGATGGATGGGAAATCCGCCATGAGGCATTTGTTTTTAGAAACTGCTGCTCACAACCAATGTTGCAATGGAGTGTCTCCATCTGCTGGTGGTATTGGAAAGGCATTAGTGCTATGACAGGGTCTGAAGAAGAAGAAGAAGAAGAAGAAGACGGAAAAAAATATATATAAAAAGAAAAAGAGAGAGAGAGAGAGACTGACTTAGTGAGCGAGTGAGTGAGAGAGTGAGAGTGAGTGAGAGTGAATGAGTGAGTGAGTGATTGAGTGAGTGAGTGAGTGAGTAAGAACAAATGAGTTAAAGCAAGTGAGTGAGAGAGATCGAATGAATGAAAGTCTGAATGACAGAAAGAAAAAAGGATGAAGAAAGAAGCATGAAGAAAAAAAAATGTATATGGAGTTGCTGACATGAGTGCAATCTACAAAGCCGTTGAGGCTGATCCTCATGGGAGGATTATTGCACCAGGACCCTTAGCACTTTTAAAATGCCATTCAATGCCACGGGCTAGATGTAAACTGCAGATGACCATGTTGTGGTAGTTACCATGGATACCCAAGTGATGTGTGAGCTAACACATAGGCCCAACAGATTCCAAGAAGGCCAGAATCACCAGCGGCACCACCATCGATTGTCAGGTCACCCGGATTCAGCAAATACCAGAGTCCAAAATGATGCAGGTTTATACTGTTAATTTTCAGTTTATCGTTACAGTTGGTGTTATTCCATGTCGGAAGGGACGCAGCTACAGCCAGTGGGGTAACTAGAGACAGGCAGGCAGCTATGTGCAACAAAGGTAGGCGTGTTGTTTTCATATGCAGATCTGAAATATTGTCTTATATGCAAGAGGAGGAGTGATGGGGGTTCAGGCAAAAGCCAGGCTATGGATTGCATTGCTAAATGCTCCATCAGAGTGCAATGGTCGCCTGTCCTTTTTTTAAGTGATGATGTGGGTTTAGCCTGTGCTGTATGTATGTATGGGTGGCTGACTGCCACCCACCCAGAAAGTGTATGGGAGGCTGGTTGGCTGCCAGCCTTCCTTCCATTCCTATGAGTAATGTGAGTGCTCATGAAGGGGACATGGTTGGGTCCACCCCTTTCCCGGTTATCCCCTCTAGGCCTTTTGGCTTAGATCAAGTGTAAAAAAAGAAAGGATCTTGCGACAGATCGCATCCTGAGGCACGTTTTTTTTTGTGTGAATACTTGCACTTGGGTGACTTGTGAGCACATACTGATACATACGTTCCCTATCTGGGGACCATAAATTAAATGGATTTTTGAGAAAGGGAGCTGATTTGGAAGCTTGCTTCTGTTGCCCTATGCATTGACCCGATGTGGCAGTATCTTCGGGTAGTGAACAGTGCACCACCCCATTCCAGTGTTAAACAAGAAAGATTCTCATTTAATCCTCCGTGGGTGAGAATTTGAGTTTGAGAATTGGAGACCAAAATGATGAGTTGCACTGACTGGTTTATGAACGTCTATTCATTTAGCGTTTTAATGACCATGTTTGCACACTGATTGGTGTAAAAAAATAAAATAAAACTAAATAATAATAATCTAGCACACCTGTGCAGGTTTGACATGACATGACAGGTAGCTGTCTTGTGGGTGGTGCTGAATCCTGTTAAATGAAATGAGGGTCTCATGCCTATACACAAGGGTGTGTCATTGCTGTTGCTTGACCATGCATTGGTTTCTGTGGTCAGTGAATGATAAAAACAAAATTTACCATCCATTGATGGATGGGAAATCCGCCATGAGGCATTTGTTTTTAGAAACTGCTGCTCACAACCAATGTTGCAATGGAGTGTCTCCATCTGCTGGTGGTATTGGAAAGGCATTAGTGCTATGACAGGGTCTGAAGAAGAAGAAGAAGAAGAAGAAGAAGAAGACGGAAAAAAATATATATAAAAAGAAAAAGAGAGAGAGAGAGAGAGACTGACTTAGTGAGCGAGTGAGTGAGAGAGTGAGAGTGAGTGAGAGTGAATGAGTGAGTGAGTGATTGAGTGAGTGAGTGAGTGAGTGAGAACAAATGAGTTAAAGCAAGTGAGTGAGAGAGATCGAATGAATGAAAGTCTGAATGACAGAAAGAAAAAAGGATGAAGAAAGAAGCATGAAGAAAAAAAAATGTATATGGAGTTGCTGACATGAGTGCAATCTACAAAGCCGTTGAGGCTGATCCTCATGGGAGGATTATTGCACCAGGACCCTTAGCACTTTTAAAATGCCATTCAATGCCACGGGCTAGATGTAAACTGCAGATGACCATGTTGTGGTAGTTACCATGGATACCCAAGTGATGTGTGAGCTAACACATAGGCCCAACAGATTCCAAGAAGGCCAGAATCACCAGCGGCACCACCATCGATTGTCAGGTCACCCGGATTCAGCAAATACCAGAGTCCAAAATGATGCAGGTTTATACTGTTAATTTTCAGTTTATCGTTACAGTTGGTGTTATTCCATGTCGGAAGGGACGCAGCTACAGCCAGTGGGGTAACTAGAGACAGGCAGGCAGCTATGTGCAACAAAGGTAGGTGTGTTGTTTTCATATGCAGATCTGAAATATTGTCTTATATGCAAGAGGAGGAGTGATGGGGGTTCAGGCAAAAGCCAGGCTATGGATTGCATTGCTAAATGCTCCATCAGAGTGCAATGGTCGCCTGTCCTTTTTTTAAGTGATGATGTGGGTTTAGCCTGTGCTGTATGTATGTATGGGTGGCTGACTGCCACCCACCCAGAAAGTGTATGGGAGGCTGGTTGGCTGCCAGCCTTCCTTCCATTCCTATGAGTAATGTGAGTGCTCATGAAGGGGACATGGTTGGGTCCACCCCTTTCCCGGTTATCCCCTCTAGGCCTTTTGGCTTAGATCAAGTGTAAAAAAAGAAAGGATCTTGCGACAGATCGCATCCTGAGGCACGTTTTTTTTTGTGTGAATACTTGCACTTGGGTGACTTGTGAGCACATACTGATACATACGTTCCCTATCTGGGGACCATAAATTAAATGGATTTTTGAGAAAGGGAGCTGATTTGGAAGCTTGCTTCTGTCGCCCTATGCATTGACCCGATGTGGCAGTATCTTCGGGTAGTGAACAGTGCACCACCCCATTCCAGTGTTAAACAAGAAAGATTCTCATTTAATCCTCCGTGGGTGAGAATTTGAGTTTGAGAATTGGAGACCAAAATGATGAGTTGCACTGACTGGTTTATGAACGTCTATTCATTTAGCGTTTTAATGACCATGTTTGCACACTGATTGGTGTAAAAAAATAAAATAAAACTAAATAATAATAATCTAGCACACCTGTGCAGGTTTGACATGACATGACAGGTAGCTGTCTTGTGGGTGGTGCTGAATCCTGTTAAATGACATGAGGGTCTCATGCCTATACACAAGGGTGTGTCATTGCTGTTGCTTGACCATGCATTGGTTTCTGTGGTCAGTGAATGATAAAAACAAAATTTACCATCCATTGATGGATGGGAAATCCGCCATGAGGCATTTGTTTTTAGAAACTGCTGCTCACAACCAATGTTGCAATGGAGTGTCTCCATCTGCTGGTGGTATTGGAAAGGCATTAGTGCTATGACAGGGTCTGAAGAAGAAGAAGAAGAAGAAGAAGAAGACGGAAAAAAATATATATAAAAAGAAAAAGAGAGAGAGAGAGAGAGACTGACTTAGTGAGCGAGTGAGTGAGAGAGTGAGAGTGAGTGAGAGTGAATGAGTGAGTGAGTGATTGAGTGAGTGAGTGAGTGAGTGAGTGAGAACAAATGAGTTAAAGCAAGTGAGTGAGAGAGATCGAATGAATGAAAGTCTGAATGACAGAAAGAAAAAAGGATGAAGAAAGAAGCATGAAGAAAAAAAAATGTATATGGAGTTGCTGACATGAGTGCAATCTACAAAGCCGTTGAGGCTGATCCTCATGGGAGGATTATTGCACCAGGACCCTTAGCACTTTTAAAATGCCATTCAATGCCACGGGCTAGATGTAAACTGCAGATGACCATGTTGTGGTAGTTACCATGGATACCCAAGTGATGTGTGAGCTAACACATAGGCCCAACAGATTCCAAGAAGGCCAGAATCACCAGCGGCACCACCATCGATTGTCAGGTCACCCGGATTCAGCAAATACCAGAGTCCAAAATGATGCAGGTTTATACTGTTAATTTTCAGTTTATCGTTACAGTTGGTGTTATTCCATGTCGGAAGGGACGCAGCTACAGCCAGTGGGGTAACTAGAGACAGGCAGGCAGCTATGTGCAACAAAGGTAGGCGTGTTGTTTTCATATGCAGATCTGAAATATTGTCTTATATGCAAGAGGAGGAGTGATGGGGGTTCAGGCAAAAGCCAGGCTATGGATTGCATTGCTAAATGCTCCATCAGAGTGCAATGGTCGCCTGTCCTTTTTTTAAGTGATGATGTGGGTTTAGCCTGTGCTGTATGTATGTATGGGTGGCTGACTGCCACCCACCCAGAAAGTGTATGGGAGGCTGGTTGGCTGCCAGCCTTCCTTCCATTCCTATGAGTAATGTGAGTGCTCATGAAGGGGACATGGTTGGGTCCACCCCTTTCCCGGTTATCCCCTCTAGGCCTTTTGGCTTAGATCAAGTGTAAAAAAAGAAAGGATCTTGCGACAGATCGCATCCTGAGGCACGTTTTTTTTTGTGTGAATACTTGCACTTGGGTGACTTGTGAGCACATACTGATACATACGTTCCCTATCTGGGGACCATAAATTAAATGGATTTTTGAGAAAGGGAGCTGATTTGGAAGCTTGCTTCTGTCGCCCTATGCATTGACCCGATGTGGCAGTATCTTCGGGTAGTGAACAGTGCACCACCCCATTCCAGTGTTAAACAAGAAAGATTCTCATTTAATCCTCCGTGGGTGAGAATTTGAGTTTGAGAATTGGAGACCAAAATGATGAGTTGCACTGACTGGTTTATGAACGTCTATTCATTTAGCGTTTTAATGACCATGTTTGCACACTGATTGGTGTAAAAAAATAAAATAAAACTAAATAATAATAATCTAGCACACCTGTGCAGGTTTGACATGACATGACAGGTAGCTGTCTTGTGGGTGGTGCTGAATCCTGTTAAATGACATGAGGGTCTCATGCCTATACACAAGGGTGTGTCATTGCTGTTGCTTGACCATGCATTGGTTTCTGTGGTCAGTGAATGATAAAAACAAAATTTACCATCCATTGATGGATGGGAAATCCGCCATGAGGCATTTGTTTTTAGAAACTGCTGCTCACAACCAATGTTGCAATGGAGTGTCTCCATCTGCTGGTGGTATTGGAAAGGCATTAGTGCTATGACAGGGTCTGAAGAAGAAGAAGAAGAAGAAGAAGAAGAAGACGGAAAAAAATATATATAAAAAGAAAAAGAGAGAGAGAGAGAGAGACTGACTTAGTGAGCGAGTGAGTGAGAGAGTGAGAGTGAGTGAGAGTGAATGAGTGAGTGAGTGATTGAGTGAGTGAGTGAGTGAGTGAGTGAGAACAAATGAGTTAAAGCAAGTGAGTGAGAGAGATCGAATGAATGAAAGTCTGAATGACAGAAAGAAAAAAGGATGAAGAAAGAAGCATGAAGAAAAAAAAATGTATATGGAGTTGCTGACATGAGTGCAATCTACAAAGCCGTTGAGGCTGATCCTCATGGGAGGATTATTGCACCAGGACCCTTAGCACTTTTAAAATGCCATTCAATGCCACGGGCTAGATGTAAACTGCAGATGACCATGTTGTGGTAGTTACCATGGATACCCAAGTGATGTGTGAGCTAACACATAGGCCCAACAGATTCCAAGAAGGCCAGAATCACCAGCGGCACCACCATCGATTGTCAGGTCACCCGGATTCAGCAAATACCAGAGTCCAAAATGATGCAGGTTTATACTGTTAATTTTCAGTTTATCGTTACAGTTGGTGTTATTCCATGTCGGAAGGGACGCAGCTACAGCCAGTGGGGTAACTAGAGACAGGCAGGCAGCTATGTGCAACAAAGGTAGGCGTGTTGTTTTCATATGCAGATCTGAAATATTGTCTTATATGCAAGAGGAGGAGTGATGGGGGTTCAGGCAAAAGCCAGGCTATGGATTGCATTGCTAAATGCTCCATCAGAGTGCAATGGTCGCCTGTCCTTTTTTTAAGTGATGATGTGGGTTTAGCCTGTGCTGTATGTATGTATGGGTGGCTGACTGCCACCCACCCAGAAAGTGTATGGGAGGCTGGTTGGCTGCCAGCCTTCCTTCCATTCCTATGAGTAATGTGAGTGCTCATGAAGGGGACATGGTTGGGTCCACCCCTTTCCCGGTTATCCCCTCTAGGCCTTTTGGCTTAGATCAAGTGTAAAAAAAGAAAGGATCTTGCGACAGATCGCATCCTGAGGCACGTTTTTTTTTGTGTGAATACTTGCACTTGGGTGACTTGTGAGCACATACTGATACATACGTTCCCTATCTGGGGACCATAAATTAAATGGATTTTTGAGAAAGGGAGCTGATTTGGAAGCTTGCTTCTGTCGCCCTATGCATTGACCCGATGTGGCAGTATCTTCGGGTAGTGAACAGTGCACCACCCCATTCCAGTGTTAAACAAGAAAGATTCTCATTTAATCCTCCGTGGGTGAGAATTTGAGTTTGAGAATTGGAGACCAAAATGATGAGTTGCACTGACTGGTTTATGAACGTCTATTCATTTAGCGTTTTAATGACCATGTTTGCACACTGATTGGTGTAAAAAAATAAAATAAAACTAAATAATAATAATCTAGCACACCTGTGCAGGTTTGACATGACATGACAGGTAGCTGTCTTGTGGGTGGTGCTGAATCCTGTTAAATGACATGAGGGTCTCATGCCTATACACAAGGGTGTGTCATTGCTGTTGCTTGACCATGCATTGGTTTCTGTGGTCAGTGAATGATAAAAACAAAATTTACCATCCATTGATGGATGGGAAATCCGCCATGAGGCATTTGTTTTTAGAAACTGCTGCTCACAACCAATGTTGCAATGGAGTGTCTCCATCTGCTGGTGGTATTGGAAAGGCATTAGTGCTATGACAGGGTCTGAAGAAGAAGAAGAAGAAGAAGAAGAAGACGGAAAAAAATATATATAAAAAGAAAAAGAGAGAGAGAGAGAGACTGACTTAGTGAGCGAGTGAGTGAGAGAGTGAGAGTGAGTGAGAGTGAATGAGTGAGTGAGTGATTGAGTGAGTGAGTGAGTGAGTAAGAACAAATGAGTTAAAGCAAGTGAGTGAGAGAGATCGAATGAATGAAAGTCTGAATGACAGAAAGAAAAAAGGATGAAGAAAGAAGCATGAAGAAAAAAAAATGTATATGGAGTTGCTGACATGAGTGCAATCTACAAAGCCGTTGAGGCTGATCCTCATGGGAGGATTATTGCACCAGGACCCTTAGCACTTTTAAAATGCCATTCAATGCCACGGGCTAGATGTAAACTGCAGATGACCATGTTGTGGTAGTTACCATGGATACCCAAGTGATGTGTGAGCTAACACATAGGCCCAACAGATTCCAAGAAGGCCAGAATCACCAGCGGCACCACCATCGATTGTCAGGTCACCCGGATTCAGCAAATACCAGAGTCCAAAATGATGCAGGTTTATACTGTTAATTTTCAGTTTATCGTTACAGTTGGTGTTATTCCATGTCGGAAGGGACGCAGCTACAGCCAGTGGGGTAACTAGAGACAGGCAGGCAGCTATGTGCAACAAAGGTAGGCGTGTTGTTTTCATATGCAGATCTGAAATATTGTCTTATATGCAAGAGGAGGAGTGATGGGGGTTCAGGCAAAAGCCAGGCTATGGATTGCATTGCTAAATGCTCCATCAGAGTGCAATGGTCGCCTGTCCTTTTTTTAAGTGATGATGTGGGTTTAGCCTGTGCTGTATGTATGTATGGGTGGCTGACTGCCACCCACCCAGAAAGTGTATGGGAGGCTGGTTGGCTGCCAGCCTTCCTTCCATTCCTATGAGTAATGTGAGTGCTCATGAAGGGGACATGGTTGGGTCCACCCCTTTCCCGGTTATCCCCTCTAGGCCTTTTGGCTTAGATCAAGTGTAAAAAAAGAAAGGATCTTGCGACAGATCGCATCCTGAGGCACGTTTTTTTTTGTGTGAATACTTGCACTTGGGTGACTTGTGAGCACATACTGATACATACGTTCCCTATCTGGGGACCATAAATTAAATGGATTTTTGAGAAAGGGAGCTGATTTGGAAGCTTGCTTCTGTTGCCCTATGCATTGACCCGATGTGGCAGTATCTTCGGGTAGTGAACAGTGCACCACCCCATTCCAGTGTTAAACAAGAAAGATTCTCATTTAATCCTCCGTGGGTGAGAATTTGAGTTTGAGAATTGGAGACCAAAATGATGAGTTGCACTGACTGGTTTATGAACGTCTATTCATTTAGCGTTTTAATGACCATGTTTGCACACTGATTGGTGTAAAAAAATAAAATAAAACTAAATAATAATAATCTAGCACACCTGTGCAGGTTTGACATGACATGACAGGTAGCTGTCTTGTGGGTGGTGCTGAATCCTGTTAAATGAAATGAGGGTCTCATGCCTATACACAAGGGTGTGTCATTGCTGTTGCTTGACCATGCATTGGTTTCTGTGGTCAGTGAATGATAAAAACAAAATTTACCATCCATTGATGGATGGGAAATCCGCCATGAGGCATTTGTTTTTAGAAACTGCTGCTCACAACCAATGTTGCAATGGAGTGTCTCCATCTGCTGGTGGTATTGGAAAGGCATTAGTGCTATGACAGGGTCTGAAGAAGAAGAAGAAGAAGAAGAAGAAGAAGACGGAAAAAAATATATATAAAAAGAAAAAGAGAGAGAGAGAGAGAGACTGACTTAGTGAGCGAGTGAGTGAGAGAGTGAGAGTGAGTGAGAGTGAATGAGTGAGTGAGTGATTGAGTGAGTGAGTGAGTGAGTGAGAACAAATGAGTTAAAGCAAGTGAGTGAGAGAGATCGAATGAATGAAAGTCTGAATGACAGAAAGAAAAAAGGATGAAGAAAGAAGCATGAAGAAAAAAAAATGTATATGGAGTTGCTGACATGAGTGCAATCTACAAAGCCGTTGAGGCTGATCCTCATGGGAGGATTATTGCACCAGGACCCTTAGCACTTTTAAAATGCCATTCAATGCCACGGGCTAGATGTAAACTGCAGATGACCATGTTGTGGTAGTTACCATGGATACCCAAGTGATGTGTGAGCTAACACATAGGCCCAACAGATTCCAAGAAGGCCAGAATCACCAGCGGCACCACCATCGATTGTCAGGTCACCCGGATTCAGCAAATACCAGAGTCCAAAATGATGCAGGTTTATACTGTTAATTTTCAGTTTATCGTTACAGTTGGTGTTATTCCATGTCGGAAGGGACGCAGCTACAGCCAGTGGGGTAACTAGAGACAGGCAGGCAGCTATGTGCAACAAAGGTAGGTGTGTTGTTTTCATATGCAGATCTGAAATATTGTCTTATATGCAAGAGGAGGAGTGATGGGGGTTCAGGCAAAAGCCAGGCTATGGATTGCATTGCTAAATGCTCCATCAGAGTGCAATGGTCGCCTGTCCTTTTTTTAAGTGATGATGTGGGTTTAGCCTGTGCTGTATGTATGTATGGGTGGCTGACTGCCACCCACCCAGAAAGTGTATGGGAGGCTGGTTGGCTGCCAGCCTTCCTTCCATTCCTATGAGTAATGTGAGTGCTCATGAAGGGGACATGGTTGGGTCCACCCCTTTCCCGGTTATCCCCTCTAGGCCTTTTGGCTTAGATCAAGTGTAAAAAAAGAAAGGATCTTGCGACAGATCGCATCCTGAGGCACGTTTTTTTTTGTGTGAATACTTGCACTTGGGTGACTTGTGAGCACATACTGATACATACGTTCCCTATCTGGGGACCATAAATTAAATGGATTTTTGAGAAAGGGAGCTGATTTGGAAGCTTGCTTCTGTCGCCCTATGCATTGACCCGATGTGGCAGTATCTTCGGGTAGTGAACAGTGCACCACCCCATTCCAGTGTTAAACAAGAAAGATTCTCATTTAATCCTCCGTGGGTGAGAATTTGAGTTTGAGAATTGGAGACCAAAATGATGAGTTGCACTGACTGGTTTATGAACGTCTATTCATTTAGCGTTTTAATGACCATGTTTGCACACTGATTGGTGTAAAAAAATAAAATAAAACTAAATAATAATAATCTAGCACACCTGTGCAGGTTTGACATGACATGACAGGTAGCTGTCTTGTGGGTGGTGCTGAATCCTGTTAAATGACATGAGGGTCTCATGCCTATACACAAGGGTGTGTCATTGCTGTTGCTTGACCATGCATTGGTTTCTGTGGTCAGTGAATGATAAAAACAAAATTTACCATCCATTGATGGATGGGAAATCCGCCATGAGGCATTTGTTTTTAGAAACTGCTGCTCACAACCAATGTTGCAATGGAGTGTCTCCATCTGCTGGTGGTATTGGAAAGGCATTAGTGCTATGACAGGGTCTGAAGAAGAAGAAGAAGAAGAAGAAGAAGACGGAAAAAAATATATATAAAAAGAAAAAGAGAGAGAGAGAGAGAGACTGACTTAGTGAGCGAGTGAGTGAGAGAGTGAGAGTGAGTGAGAGTGAATGAGTGAGTGAGTGATTGAGTGAGTGAGTGAGTGAGTGAGTGAGAACAAATGAGTTAAAGCAAGTGAGTGAGAGAGATCGAATGAATGAAAGTCTGAATGACAGAAAGAAAAAAGGATGAAGAAAGAAGCATGAAGAAAAAAAAATGTATATGGAGTTGCTGACATGAGTGCAATCTACAAAGCCGTTGAGGCTGATCCTCATGGGAGGATTATTGCACCAGGACCCTTAGCACTTTTAAAATGCCATTCAATGCCACGGGCTAGATGTAAACTGCAGATGACCATGTTGTGGTAGTTACCATGGATACCCAAGTGATGTGTGAGCTAACACATAGGCCCAACAGATTCCAAGAAGGCCAGAATCACCAGCGGCACCACCATCGATTGTCAGGTCACCCGGATTCAGCAAATACCAGAGTCCAAAATGATGCAGGTTTATACTGTTAATTTTCAGTTTATCGTTACAGTTGGTGTTATTCCATGTCGGAAGGGACGCAGCTACAGCCAGTGGGGTAACTAGAGACAGGCAGGCAGCTATGTGCAACAAAGGTAGGCGTGTTGTTTTCATATGCAGATCTGAAATATTGTCTTATATGCAAGAGGAGGAGTGATGGGGGTTCAGGCAAAAGCCAGGCTATGGATTGCATTGCTAAATGCTCCATCAGAGTGCAATGGTCGCCTGTCCTTTTTTTAAGTGATGATGTGGGTTTAGCCTGTGCTGTATGTATGTATGGGTGGCTGACTGCCACCCACCCAGAAAGTGTATGGGAGGCTGGTTGGCTGCCAGCCTTCCTTCCATTCCTATGAGTAATGTGAGTGCTCATGAAGGGGACATGGTTGGGTCCACCCCTTTCCCGGTTATCCCCTCTAGGCCTTTTGGCTTAGATCAAGTGTAAAAAAAGAAAGGATCTTGCGACAGATCGCATCCTGAGGCACGTTTTTTTTTGTGTGAATACTTGCACTTGGGTGACTTGTGAGCACATACTGATACATACGTTCCCTATCTGGGGACCATAAATTAAATGGATTTTTGAGAAAGGGAGCTGATTTGGAAGCTTGCTTCTGTCGCCCTATGCATTGACCCGATGTGGCAGTATCTTCGGGTAGTGAACAGTGCACCACCCCATTCCAGTGTTAAACAAGAAAGATTCTCATTTAATCCTCCGTGGGTGAGAATTTGAGTTTGAGAATTGGAGACCAAAATGATGAGTTGCACTGACTGGTTTATGAACGTCTATTCATTTAGCGTTTTAATGACCATGTTTGCACACTGATTGGTGTAAAAAAATAAAATAAAACTAAATAATAATAATCTAGCACACCTGTGCAGGTTTGACATGACATGACAGGTAGCTGTCTTGTGGGTGGTGCTGAATCCTGTTAAATGACATGAGGGTCTCATGCCTATACACAAGGGTGTGTCATTGCTGTTGCTTGACCATGCATTGGTTTCTGTGGTCAGTGAATGATAAAAACAAAATTTACCATCCATTGATGGATGGGAAATCCGCCATGAGGCATTTGTTTTTAGAAACTGCTGCTCACAACCAATGTTGCAATGGAGTGTCTCCATCTGCTGGTGGTATTGGAAAGGCATTAGTGCTATGACAGGGTCTGAAGAAGAAGAAGAAGAAGAAGAAGAAGAAGACGGAAAAAAATATATATAAAAAGAAAAAGAGAGAGAGAGAGAGAGACTGACTTAGTGAGCGAGTGAGTGAGAGAGTGAGAGTGAGTGAGAGTGAATGAGTGAGTGAGTGATTGAGTGAGTGAGTGAGTGAGTGAGTGAGAACAAATGAGTTAAAGCAAGTGAGTGAGAGAGATCGAATGAATGAAAGTCTGAATGACAGAAAGAAAAAAGGATGAAGAAAGAAGCATGAAGAAAAAAAAATGTATATGGAGTTGCTGACATGAGTGCAATCTACAAAGCCGTTGAGGCTGATCCTCATGGGAGGATTATTGCACCAGGACCCTTAGCACTTTTAAAATGCCATTCAATGCCACGGGCTAGATGTAAACTGCAGATGACCATGTTGTGGTAGTTACCATGGATACCCAAGTGATGTGTGAGCTAACACATAGGCCCAACAGATTCCAAGAAGGCCAGAATCACCAGCGGCACCACCATCGATTGTCAGGTCACCCGGATTCAGCAAATACCAGAGTCCAAAATGATGCAGGTTTATACTGTTAATTTTCAGTTTATCGTTACAGTTGGTGTTATTCCATGTCGGAAGGGACGCAGCTACAGCCAGTGGGGTAACTAGAGACAGGCAGGCAGCTATGTGCAACAAAGGTAGGCGTGTTGTTTTCATATGCAGATCTGAAATATTGTCTTATATGCAAGAGGAGGAGTGATGGGGGTTCAGGCAAAAGCCAGGCTATGGATTGCATTGCTAAATGCTCCATCAGAGTGCAATGGTCGCCTGTCCTTTTTTTAAGTGATGATGTGGGTTTAGCCTGTGCTGTATGTATGTATGGGTGGCTGACTGCCACCCACCCAGAAAGTGTATGGGAGGCTGGTTGGCTGCCAGCCTTCCTTCCATTCCTATGAGTAATGTGAGTGCTCATGAAGGGGACATGGTTGGGTCCACCCCTTTCCCGGTTATCCCCTCTAGGCCTTTTGGCTTAGATCAAGTGTAAAAAAAGAAAGGATCTTGCGACAGATCGCATCCTGAGGCACGTTTTTTTTTGTGTGAATACTTGCACTTGGGTGACTTGTGAGCACATACTGATACATACGTTCCCTATCTGGGGACCATAAATTAAATGGATTTTTGAGAAAGGGAGCTGATTTGGAAGCTTGCTTCTGTCGCCCTATGCATTGACCCGATGTGGCAGTATCTTCGGGTAGTGAACAGTGCACCACCCCATTCCAGTGTTAAACAAGAAAGATTCTCATTTAATCCTCCGTGGGTGAGAATTTGAGTTTGAGAATTGGAGACCAAAATGATGAGTTGCACTGACTGGTTTATGAACGTCTATTCATTTAGCGTTTTAATGACCATGTTTGCACACTGATTGGTGTAAAAAAATAAAATAAAACTAAATAATAATAATCTAGCACACCTGTGCAGGTTTGACATGACATGACAGGTAGCTGTCTTGTGGGTGGTGCTGAATCCTGTTAAATGACATGAGGGTCTCATGCCTATACACAAGGGTGTGTCATTGCTGTTGCTTGACCATGCATTGGTTTCTGTGGTCAGTGAATGATAAAAACAAAATTTACCATCCATTGATGGATGGGAAATCCGCCATGAGGCATTTGTTTTTAGAAACTGCTGCTCACAACCAATGTTGCAATGGAGTGTCTCCATCTGCTGGTGGTATTGGAAAGGCATTAGTGCTATGACAGGGTCTGAAGAAGAAGAAGAAGAAGAAGAAGAAGAAGACGGAAAAAAATATATATAAAAAGAAAAAGAGAGAGAGAGAGAGAGACTGACTTAGTGAGCGAGTGAGTGAGAGAGTGAGAGTGAGTGAGAGTGAATGAGTGAGTGAGTGATTGAGTGAGTGAGTGAGTGAGTGAGAACAAATGAGTTAAAGCAAGTGAGTGAGAGAGATCGAATGAATGAAAGTCTGAATGACAGAAAGAAAAAAGGATGAAGAAAGAAGCATGAAGAAAAAAAAATGTATATGGAGTTGCTGACATGAGTGCAATCTACAAAGCCGTTGAGGCTGATCCTCATGGGAGGATTATTGCACCAGGACCCTTAGCACTTTTAAAATGCCATTCAATGCCACGGGCTAGATGTAAACTGCAGATGACCATGTTGTGGTAGTTACCATGGATACCCAAGTGATGTGTGAGCTAACACATAGGCCCAACAGATTCCAAGAAGGCCAGAATCACCAGCGGCACCACCATCGATTGTCAGGTCACCCGGATTCAGCAAATACCAGAGTCCAAAATGATGCAGGTTTATACTGTTAATTTTCAGTTTATCGTTACAGTTGGTGTTATTCCATGTCGGAAGGGACGCAGCTACAGCCAGTGGGGTAACTAGAGACAGGCAGGCAGCTATGTGCAACAAAGGTAGGCGTGTTGTTTTCATATGCAGATCTGAAATATTGTCTTATATGCAAGAGGAGGAGTGATGGGGGTTCAGGCAAAAGCCAGGCTATGGATTGCATTGCTAAATGCTCCATCAGAGTGCAATGGTCGCCTGTCCTTTTTTTAAGTGATGATGTGGGTTTAGCCTGTGCTGTATGTATGTATGGGTGGCTGACTGCCACCCACCCAGAAAGTGTATGGGAGGCTGGTTGGCTGCCAGCCTTCCTTCCATTCCTATGAGTAATGTGAGTGCTCATGAAGGGGACATGGTTGGGTCCACCCCTTTCCCGGTTATCCCCTCTAGGCCTTTTGGCTTAGATCAAGTGTAAAAAAAGAAAGGATCTTGCGACAGATCGCATCCTGAGGCACGTTTTTTTTTTGTGTGAATACTTGCACTTGGGTGACTTGTGAGCACATACTGATACATACGTTCCCTATCTGGGGACCATAAATTAAATGGATTTTTGAGAAAGGGAGCTGATTTGGAAGCTTGCTTCTGTCGCCCTATGCATTGACCCGATGTGGCAGTATCTTCGGGTAGTGAACAGTGCACCACCCCATTCCAGTGTTAAACAAGAAAGATTCTCATTTAATCCTCCGTGGGTGAGAATTTGAGTTTGAGAATTGGAGACCAAAATGATGAGTTGCACTGACTGGTTTATGAACGTCTGTTCATTTAGCGTTTTAATGACCATGTTTGCACACTGATTGGTGTAAAAAAATAAAATAAAACTAAATAATAATAATCTAGCACACCTGCGCAGGTTTGACATGACATGACAGGTAGCTGTCTTGTGGGTGGTGCTGAATCCTGTTAAATGACATGAGGGTCTCATGCCTATACACAAGGGTGTGTCATTGCTGTTGCTTGACCATGCATTGGTTTCTGTGGTCAGTGAATGATAAAAACAAAATTTACCATCCATTGATGGATGGGAAATCCGCCATGAGGCATTTGTTTTTAGAAACTGCTGCTCACAACCAATGTTGCAATGGAGTGTCTCCATCTGCTGGTGGTATTGGAAAGGCATTAGTGCTATGACAGGGTCTGAAGAAGAAGAAGAAGAAGAAGAAGAAGAAGAAGAAGAAGACGGAAAAAAATATATATAAAAAGAAAAAGAGAGAGAGAGAGAGAGACTGACTTAGTGAGCGAGTGAGTGAGTGAGAGTGAGTGAGAGTGAATGAGTGAGTGAGTGATTGAGTGAGTGAGTGAGTGAGTGAGAACAAATGAGTTAAAGCAAGTGAGTGAGAGAGATCGAATGAATGAAAGTCTGAATGACAGAAAGAAAAAAGGATGAAGAAAGAAGCATGAAGAAAAAAAAATGTATATGGAGTTGCTGACATGAGTGCAATCTACAAAGCCGTTGAGGCTGATCCTCATGGGAGGATTATTGCACCAGGACCCTTAGCACTTTTAAAATGCCATTCAATGCCACGGGCTAGATGTAAACTGCAGATGACCATGTTGTGGTAGTTACCATGGATACCCAAGTGATGTGTGAGCTAACACATAGGCCCAACAGATTCCAAGAAGGCCAGAATCACCAGCGGCACCACCATCGATTGTCAGGTCACCCGGATTCAGCAAATACCAGAGTCCAAAATGATGCAGGTTTATACTGTTAATTTTCAGTTTATCGTTACAGTTGGTGTTATTCCATGTCGGAAGGGATGCAGCTACAGCCAGTGGGGTAACTAGAGACAGGCAGGCAGCTATGTGCAACAAAGGTAGGCGTGTTGTTTTCATATGCAGATCTGAAATATTGTCTTATATGCAAGAGGAGGAGTGATGGGGGTTCAGGCAAAAGCCAGGCTATGGATTGCATTGCTAAATGCTCCATCAGAGTGCAATGGTCGCCTGTCCTTTTTTTAAGTGATGATGTGGGTTTAGCCTGTGCTGTATGTATGTATGGGTGGCTGACTGCCACCCACCCAGAAAGTGTATGGGAGGCTGGTTGGCTGCCAGCCTTCCTTCCATTCCTATGAGTAATGTGAGTGCTCATGAAGGGGACATGGTTGGGTCCACCCCTTTCCCGGTTATCTCCTCTAGGCCTTTTGGCTTAGATCAAGTGTAAAAAAAGAAAGGATCTTGCGACAGATCGCATCCTGAGGCACGTTTTTTTTTGTGTGAATACTTGCACTTGGGTGACTTGTGAGCACATACTGATACATACGTTCCCTATCTGGGGACCATAAATTAAATGGATTTTTGAGAAAGGGAGCTGATTTGGAAGCTTGCTTCTGTCGCCCTATGCATTGACCCGATGTGGCAGTATCTTCGGGTAGTGAACAGTGCACCACCCCATTCCAGTGTTAAACAAGAAAGATTCTCATTTAATCCTCCGTGGATGAGAATTTGAGTTTGAGAATTGGAGACCAAAATGATGAGTTGCACTGACTGGTTTATGAACGTCTATTCATTTAGCGTTTTAATGACCATGTTTGCACACTGATTGGTGTAAAAAAATAAAATAAAACTAAATAATAATAATCTAGCACACCTGTGCAGGTTTGACATGACATGACAGGTAGCTGTCTTGTGGGTGGTGCTGAATCCTGTTAAATGACATGAGGGTCTCATGCCTATACACAAGGGTGTGTCATTGCTGTTGCTTGACCATGCATTGGTTTCTGTGGTCAGTGAATGATAAAAACAAAATTTACCATCCATTGATGGATGGGAAATCCGCCATGAGGCATTTGTTTTTAGAAACTGCTGCTCACAACCAATGTTGCAATGGAGTGTCTCCATCTGCTGGTGGTATTGGAAAGGCATTAGTGCTATGACAGGGTCTGAAGAAGAAGAAGAAGAAGAAGAAGAAGAAGACGGAAAAAAATATATATAAAAAGAAAAAGAGAGAGAGAGAGACTGACTTAGTGAGCGAGTGAGTGAGAGAGTGAGAGTGAGTGAGAGTGAATGAGTGAGTGAGTGATTGAGTGAGTGAGTGAGTGAGTGAGTGAGAACAAATGAGTTAAAGCAAGTGAGTGAGAGAGATCGAATGAATGAAAGTCTGAATGACAGAAAGAAAAAAGGATGAAGAAAGAAGCATGAAGAAAAAAAAATGTATATGGAGTTGCTGACATGAGTGCAATCTACAAAGCCGTTGAGGCTGATCCTCATGGGAGGATTATTGCACCAGGACCCTTAGCACTTTTAAAATGCCATTCAATGCCACGGGCTAGATGTAAACTGCAGATGACCATGTTGTGGTAGTTACCATGGATACCCAAGTGATGTGTGAGCTAACACATAGGCCCAACAGATTCCAAGAAGGCCAGAATCACCAGCGGCACCACCATCGATTGTCAGGTCACCCGGATTCAGCAAATACCAGAGTCCAAAATGATGCAGGTTTATACTGTTAATTTTCAGTTTATCGTTACAGTTGGTGTTATTCCATGTCGGAAGGGACGCAGCTACAGCCAGTGGGGTAACTAGAGACAGGCAGGCAGCTATGTGCAACAAAGGTAGGCGTGTTGTTTTCATATGCAGATCTGAAATATTGTCTTATATGCAAGAGGAGGAGTGATGGGGGTTCAGGCAAAAGCCAGGCTATGGATTGCATTGCTAAATGCTCCATCAGAGTGCAATGGTCGCCTGTCCTTTTTTTAAGTGATGATGTGGGTTTAGCCTGTGCTGTATGTATGTATGGGTGGCTGACTGCCACCCACCCAGAAAGTGTATGGGAGGCTGGTTGGCTGCCAGCCTTCCTTCCATTCCTATGAGTAATGTGAGTGCTCATGAAGGGGACATGGTTGGGTCCACCCCTTTCCCGGTTATCCCCTCTAGGCCTTTTGGCTTAGATCAAGTGTAAAAAAAGAAAGGATCTTGCGACAGATCGCATCCTGAGGCACGTTTTTTTTTGTGTGAATACTTGCACTTGGGTGACTTGTGAGCACATACTGATACATACGTTCCCTATCTGGGGACCATAAATTAAATGGATTTTTGAGAAAGGGAGCTGATTTGGAAGCTTGCTTCTGTCGCCCTATGCATTGACCCGATGTGGCAGTATCTTCGGGTAGTGAACAGTGCACCACCCCATTCCAGTGTTAAACAAGAAAGATTCTCATTTAATCCTCCGTGGGTGAGAATTTGAGTTTGAGAATTGGAGACCAAAATGATGAGTTGCACTGACTGGTTTATGAACGTCTATTCATTTAGCGTTTTAATGACCATGTTTGCACACTGATTGGTGTAAAAAAATAAAATAAAACTAAATAATAATAATCTAGCACACCTGTGCAGGTTTGACATGACATGACAGGTAGCTGTCTTGTGGGTGGTGCTGAATCCTGTTAAATGACATGAGGGTCTCATGCCTATACACAAGGGTGTGTCATTGCTGTTGCTTGACCATGCATTGGTTTCTGTGGTCAGTGAATGATAAAAACAAAATTTACCATCCATTGATGGATGGGAAATCCGCCATGAGGCATTTGTTTTTAGAAACTGCTGCTCACAACCAATGTTGCAATGGAGTGTCTCCATCTGCTGGTGGTATTGGAAAGGCATTAGTGCTATGACAGGGTCTGAAGAAGAAGAAGAAGAAGAAGAAGAAGAAGACGGAAAAAAATATATATAAAAAGAAAAAGAGAGAGAGAGAGAGAGACTGACTTAGTGAGCGAGTGAGTGAGTGAGAGTGAGTGAGAGTGAATGAGTGAGTGAGTGATTGAGTGAGTGAGTGAGTGAGTGAGAACAAATGAGTTAAAGCAAGTGAGTGAGAGAGATCGAATGAATGAAAGTCTGAATGACAGAAAGAAAAAAGGATGAAGAAAGAAGCATGAAGAAAAAAAAATGTATATGGAGTTGCTGACATGAGTGCAATCTACAAAGCCGTTGAGGCTGATCCTCATGGGAGGATTATTGCACCAGGACCCTTAGCACTTTTAAAATGCCATTCAATGCCACGGGCTAGATGTAAACTGCAGATGACCATGTTGTGGTAGTTACCATGGATACCCAAGTGATGTGTGAGCTAACACATAGGCCCAACAGATTCCAAGAAGGCCAGAATCACCAGCGGCACCACCATCGATTGTCAGGTCACCCGGATTCAGCAAATACCAGAGTCCAAAATGATGCAGGTTTATACTGTTAATTTTCAGTTTATCGTTACAGTTGGTGTTATTCCATGTCGGAAGGGACGCAGCTACAGCCAGTGGGGTAACTAGAGACAGGCAGGCAGCTATGTGCAACAAAGGTAGGCGTGTTGTTTTCATATGCAGATCTGAAATATTGTCTTATATGCAAGAGGAGGAGTGATGGGGGTTCAGGCAAAAGCCAGGCTATGGATTGCATTGCTAAATGCTCCATCAGAGTGCAATGGTCGCCTGTCCTTTTTTTAAGTGATGATGTGGGTTTAGCCTGTGCTGTATGTATGTATGGGTGGCTGACTGCCACCCACCCAGAAAGTGTATGGGAGGCTGGTTGGCTGCCAGCCTTCCTTCCATTCCTATGAGTAATGTGAGTGCTCATGAAGGGGACATGGTTGGGTCCACCCCTTTCCCGGTTATCCCCTCTAGGCCTTTTGGCTTAGATCAAGTGTAAAAAAAGAAAGGATCTTGCGACAGATCGCATCCTGAGGCACGTTTTTTTTTTTTGTGTGAATTCTTGCACTTGGGTGACTTGTGAGCACATACTGATACATACGTTCCCTATCTGGGGACCATAAATTAAATGGATTTTTGAGAAAGGGAGCTGATTTGGAAGCTTGCTTCTGTCGCCCTATGCATTGACCCGATGTGGCAGTATCTTCGGGTAGTGAACAGTGCACCACCCCATTCCAGTGTTAAACAAGAAAGATTCTCATTTAATCCTCCGTGGGTGAGAATTTGAGTTTGAGAATTGGAGACCAAAATGATGAGTTGCACTGACTGGTTTATGAACGTCTATTCATTTAGCGTTTTAATGACCATGTTTGCACACTGATTGGTGTAAAAAAATAAAATAAAACTAAATAATAATAATCTAGCACACCTGTGCAGGTTTGACATGACATGACAGGTAGCTGTCTTGTGGGTGGTGCTGAATCCTGTTAAATGACATGAGGGTCTCATGCCTATACACAAGGGTGTGTCATTGCTGTTGCTTGACCATGCATTGGTTTCTGTGGTCAGTGAATGATAAAAACAAAATTTACCATCCATTGATGGATGGGAAATCCGCCATGAGGCATTTGTTTTTAGAAACTGCTGCTCACAACCAATGTTGCAATGGAGTGTCTCCATCTGCTGGTGGTATTGGAAAGGCATTAGTGCTATGACAGGGTCTGAAGAAGAAGAAGAAGAAGAAGAAGAAGAAGACGGAAAAAAATATATATAAAAAGAAAAAGAGAGAGAGAGAGAGAGACTGACTTAGTGAGCGAGTGAGTGAGAGAGTGAGAGTGAGTGAGAGTGAATGAGTGAGTGAGTGATTGAGTGAGTGAGTGAGAACAAATGAGTTAAAGCAAGTGAGTGAGAGAGATCGAATGAATGAAAGTCTGAATGACAGAAAGAAAAAAGGATGAAGAAAGAAGCATGAAGAAAAAAAAATGTATATGGAGTTGCTGACATGAGTGCAATCTACAAAGCCGTTGAGGCTGATCCTCATGGGAGGATTATTGCACCAGGACCCTTAGCACTTTTAAAATGCCATTCAATGCCACGGGCTAGATGTAAACTGCAGATGACCATGTTGTGGTAGTTACCATGGATACCCAAGTGATGTGTGAGCTAACACATAGGCCCAACAGATTCCAAGAAGGCCAGAATCACCAGCGGCACCACCATCGATTGTCAGGTCACCCGGATTCAGCAAATACCAGAGTCCAAAATGATGCAGGTTTATACTGTTAATTTTCAGTTTATCGTTACAGTTGGTGTTATTCCATGTCGGAAGGGACGCAGCTACAGCCAGTGGGGTAACTAGAGACAGGCAGGCAGCTATGTGCAACAAAGGTAGGCGTGTTGTTTTCATATGCAGATCTGAAATATTGTCTTATATGCAAGAGGAGGAGTGATGGGGGTTCAGGCAAAAGCCAGGCTATGGATTGCATTGCTAAATGCTCCATCAGAGTGCAATGGTCGCCTGTCCTTTTTTTAAGTGATGATGTGGGTTTAGCCTGTGCTGTATGTATGTATGGGTGGCTGACTGCCACCCACCCAGAAAGTGTATGGGAGGCTGGTTGGCTGCCAGCCTTCCTTCCATTCCTATGAGTAATGTGAGTGCTCATGAAGGGGACATGGTTGGGTCCACCCCTTTCCCGGTTATCCCCTCTAGGCCTTTTGGCTTAGATCAAGTGTAAAAAAAGAAAGGATCTTGCGACAGATCGCATCCTGAGGCACGTTTTTTTTTGTGTGAATACTTGCACTTGGGTGACTTGTGAGCACATACTGATACATACGTTCCCTATCTGGGGACCATAAATTAAATGGATTTTTGAGAAAGGGAGCTGATTTGGAAGCTTGCTTCTGTCGCCCTATGCATTGACCCGATGTGGCAGTATCTTCGGGTAGTGAACAGTGCACCACCCCATTCCAGTGTTAAACAAGAAAGATTCTCATTTAATCCTCCGTGGGTGAGAATTTGAGTTTGAGAATTGGAGACCAAAATGATGAGTTGCACTGACTGGTTTATGAACGTCTATTCATTTAGCGTTTTAATGACCATGTTTGCACACTGATTGGTGTAAAAAAATAAAATAAAACTAAATAATAATAATCTAGCACACCTGTGCAGGTTTGACATGACATGACAGGTAGCTGTCTTGTGGGTGGTGCTGAATCCTGTTAAATGACATGAGGGTCTCATGCCTATACACAAGGGTGTGTCATTGCTGTTGCTTGACCATGCATTGGTTTCTGTGGTCAGTGAATGATAAAAACAAAATTTACCATCCATTGATGGATGGGAAATCCGCCATGAGGCATTTGTTTTTAGAAACTGCTGCTCACAACCAATGTTGCAATGGAGTGTCTCCATCTGCTGGTGGTATTGGAAAGGCATTAGTGCTATGACAGGGTCTGAAGAAGAAGAAGAAGAAGAAGAAGAAGAAGAAGAAGAAGACGGAAAAAAATATATATAAAAAGAAAAAGAGAGAGAGAGAGAGAGACTGACTTAGTGAGCGAGTGAGTGAGAGAGTGAGAGTGAGTGAGAGTGAATGAGTGAGTGAGTGATTGAGTGAGTGAGTGAGAACAAATGAGTTAAAGCAAGTGAGTGAGAGAGATCGAATGAATGAAAGTCTGAATGACAGAAAGAAAAAAGGATGAAGAAAGAAGCATGAAGAAAAAAAAATGTATATGGAGTTGCTGACATGAGTGCAATCTACAAAGCCGTTGAGGCTGATCCTCATGGGAGGATTATTGCACCAGGACCCTTAGCACTTTTAAAATGCCATTCAATGCCACGGGCTAGATGTAAACTGCAGATGACCATGTTGTGGTAGTTACCATGGATACCCAAGTGATGTGTGAGCTAACACATAGGCCCAACAGATTCCAAGAAGGCCAGAATCACCAGCGGCACCACCATCGATTGTCAGGTCACCCGGATTCAGCAAATACCAGAGTCCAAAATGATGCAGGTTTATACTGTTAATTTTCAGTTTATCGTTACAGTTGGTGTTATTCCATGTCGGAAGGGACGCAGCTACAGCCAGTGGGGTAACTAGAGACAGGCAGGCAGCTATGTGCAACAAAGGTAGGCGTGTTGTTTTCATATGCAGATCTGAAATATTGTCTTATATGCAAGAGGAGGAGTGATGGGGGTTCAGGCAAAAGCCAGGCTATGGATTGCATTGCTAAATGCTCCATCAGAGTGCAATGGTCGCCTGTCCTTTTTTTAAGTGATGATGTGGGTTTAGCCTGTGCTGTATGTATGTATGGGTGGCTGACTGCCACCCACCCAGAAAGTGTATGGGAGGCTGGTTGGCTGCCAGCCTTCCTTCCATTCCTATGAGTAATGTGAGTGCTCATGAAGGGGACATGGTTGGGTCCACCCCTTTCCCGGTTATCCCCTCTAGGCCTTTTGGCTTAGATCAAGTGTAAAAAAAGAAAGGATCTTGCGACAGATCGCATCCTGAGGCACGTTTTTTTTTGTGTGAATACTTGCACTTGGGTGACTTGTGAGCACATACTGATACATACGTTCCCTATCTGGGGACCATAAATTAAATGGATTTTTGAGAAAGGGAGCTGATTTGGAAGCTTGCTTCTGTCGCCCTATGCATTGACCCGATGTGGCAGTATCTTCGGGTAGTGAACAGTGCACCACCCCATTCCAGTGTTAAACAAGAAAGATTCTCATTTAATCCTCCGTGGGTGAGAATTTGAGTTTGAGAATTGGAGACCAAAATGATGAGTTGCACTGACTGGTTTATGAACGTCTATTCATTTAGCGTTTTAATGACCATGTTTGCACACTGATTGGTGTAAAAAAATAAAATAAAACTAAATAATAATAATCTAGCACACCTGTGCAGGTTTGACATGACATGACAGGTAGCTGTCTTGTGGGTGGTGCTGAATCCTGTTAAATGACATGAGGGTCTCATGCCTATACACAAGGGTGTGTCATTGCTGTTGCTTGACCATGCATTGGTTTCTGTGGTCAGTGAATGATAAAAACAAAATTTACCATCCATTGATGGATGGGAAATCCGCCATGAGGCATTTGTTTTTAGAAACTGCTGCTCACAACCAATGTTGCAATGGAGTGTCTCCATCTGCTGGTGGTATTGGAAAGGCATTAGTGCTATGACAGGGTCTGAAGAAGAAGAAGAAGAAGAAGAAGAAGAAGACGGAAAAAAATATATATAAAAAGAAAAAGAGAGAGAGAGAGAGAGAGACTGACTTAGTGAGCGAGTGAGTGAGAGAGTGAGAGTGAGTGAGAGTGAATGAGTGAGTGAGTGATTGAGTGAGTGAGTGAGTGAGAACAAATGAGTTAAAGCAAGTGAGTGAGAGAGATCGAATGAATGAAAGTCTGAATGACAGAAAGAAAAAAGGATGAAGAAAGAAGCATGAAGAAAAAAAAATGTATATGGAGTTGCTGACATGAGTGCAATCTACAAAGCCGTTGAGGCTGATCCTCATGGGAGGATTATTGCACCAGGACCCTTAGCACTTTTAAAATGCCATTCAATGCCACGGGCTAGATGTAAACTGCAGATGACCATGTTGTGGTAGTTACCATGGATACCCAAGTGATGTGTGAGCTAACACATAGGCCCAACAGATTCCAAGAAGGCCAGAATCACCAGCGGCACCACCATCGATTGTCAGGTCACCCGGATTCAGCAAATACCAGAGTCCAAAATGATGCAGGTTTATACTGTTAATTTTCAGTTTATCGTTACAGTTGGTGTTATTCCATGTCGGAAGGGACGCAGCTACAGCCAGTGGGGTAACTAGAGACAGGCAGGCAGCTATGTGCAACAAAGGTAGGCGTGTTGTTTTCATATGCAGATCTGAAATATTGTCTTATATGCAAGAGGAGGAGTGATGGGGGTTCAGGCAAAAGCCAGGCTATGGATTGCATTGCTAAATGCTCCATCAGAGTGCAATGGTCGCCTGTCCTTTTTTTAAGTGATGATGTGGGTTTAGCCTGTGCTGTATGTATGTATGGGTGGCTGACTGCCACCCACCCAGAAAGTGTATGGGAGGCTGGTTGGCTGCCAGCCTTCCTTCCATTCCTATGAGTAATGTGAGTGCTCATGAAGGGGACATGGTTGGGTCCACCCCTTTCCCGGTTATCCCCTCTAGGCCTTTTGGCTTAGATCAAGTGTAAAAAAAGAAAGAAGGATCTTGCGACAGATCGCATCCTGAGGCACGTTTTTTTTTGTGTGAATACTTGCACTTGGGTGACTTGTGAGCACATACTGATACATACGTTCCCTATCTGGGGACCATAAATTAAATGGATTTTTGAGAAAGGGAGCTGATTTGGAAGCTTGCTTCTGTCGCCCTATGCATTGACCCGATGTGGCAGTATCTTCGGGTAGTGAACAGTGCACCACCCCATTCCAGTGTTAAACAAGAAAGATTCTCATTTAATCCTCCGTGGGTGAGAATTTGAGTTTGAGAATTGGAGACCAAAATGATGAGTTGCACTGACTGGTTTATGAACGTCTATTCATTTAGCGTTTTAATGACCATGTTTGCACACTGATTGGTGTAAAAAAATAAAATAAAACTAAATAATAATAATCTAGCACACCTGTGCAGGTTTGACATGACATGACAGGTAGCTGTCTTGTGGGTGGTGCTGAATCCTGTTAAATGACATGAGGGTCTCATGCCTATACACAAGGGTGTGTCATTGCTGTTGCTTGACCATGCATTGGTTTCTGTGGTCAGTGAATGATAAAAACAAAATTTACCATCCATTGATGGATGGGAAATCCGCCATGAGGCATTTGTTTTTAGAAACTGCTGCTCACAACCAATGTTGCAATGGAGTGTCTCCATCTGCTGGTGGTATTGGAAAGGCATTAGTGCTATGACAGGGTCTGAAGAAGAAGAAGAAGAAGAAGAAGAAGAAGACGGAAAAAAATATATATAAAAAGAAAAAGAGAGAGAGAGAGAGAGACTGACTTAGTGAGCGAGTGAGTGAGAGAGTGAGAGTGAGTGAGAGTGAATGAGTGAGTGAGTGATTGAGTGAGTGAGTGAGAACAAATGAGTTAAAGCAAGTGAGTGAGAGAGATCGAATGAATGAAAGTCTGAATGACAGAAAGAAAAAAGGATGAAGAAAGAAGCATGAAGAAAAAAAAATGTATATGGAGTTGCTGACATGAGTGCAATCTACAAAGCCGTTGAGGCTGATCCTCATGGGAGGATTATTGCACCAGGACCCTTAGCACTTTTAAAATGCCATTCAATGCCACGGGCTAGATGTAAACTGCAGATGACCATGTTGTGGTAGTTACCATGGATACCCAAGTGATGTGTGAGCTAACACATAGGCCCAACAGATTCCAAGAAGGCCAGAATCACCAGCGGCACCACCATCGATTGTCAGGTCACCCGGATTCAGCAAATACCAGAGTCCAAAATGATGCAGGTTTATACTGTTAATTTTCAGTTTATCGTTACAGTTGGTGTTATTCCATGTCGGAAGGGACGCAGCTACAGCCAGTGGGGTAACTAGAGACAGGCAGGCAGCTATGTGCAACAAAGGTAGGCGTGTTGTTTTCATATGCAGATCTGAAATATTGTCTTATATGCAAGAGGAGGAGTGATGGGGGTTCAGGCAAAAGCCAGGCTATGGATTGCATTGCTAAATGCTCCATCAGAGTGCAATGGTCGCCTGTCCTTTTTTTAAGTGATGATGTGGGTTTAGCCTGTGCTGTATGTATGTATGGGTGGCTGACTGCCACCCACCCAGAAAGTGTATGGGAGGCTGGTTGGCTGCCAGCCTTCCTTCCATTCCTATGAGTAATGTGAGTGCTCATGAAGGGGACATGGTTGGGTCCACCCCTTTCCCGGTTATCCCCTCTAGGCCTTTTGGCTTAGATCAAGTGTAAAAAAAGAAAGGATCTTGCGACAGATCGCATCCTGAGGCACGTTTTTTTTTGTGTGAATACTTGCACTTGGGTGACTTGTGAGCACATACTGATACATACGTTCCCTATCTGGGGACCATAAATTAAATGGATTTTTGAGAAAGGGAGCTGATTTGGAAGCTTGCTTCTGTCGCCCTATGCATTGACCCGATGTGGCAGTATCTTCGGGTAGTGAACAGTGCACCACCCCATTCCAGTGTTAAACAAGAAAGATTCTCATTTAATCCTCCGTGGGTGAGAATTTGAGTTTGAGAATTGGAGACCAAAATGATGAGTTGCACTGACTGGTTTATGAACGTCTATTCATTTAGCGTTTTAATGACCATGTTTGCACACTGATTGGTGTAAAAAAATAAAATAAAACTAAATAATAATAATCTAGCACACCTGTGCAGGTTTGACATGACATGACAGGTAGCTGTCTTGTGGGTGGTGCTGAATCCTGTTAAATGACATGAGGGTCTCATGCCTATACACAAGGGTGTGTCATTGCTGTTGCTTGACCATGCATTGGTTTCTGTGGTCAGTGAATGATAAAAACAAAATTTACCATCCATTGATGGATGGGAAATCCGCCATGAGGCATTTGTTTTTAGAAACTGCTGCTCACAACCAATGTTGCAATGGAGTGTCTCCATCTGCTGGTGGTATTGGAAAGGCATTAGTGCTATGACAGGGTCTGAAGAAGAAGAAGAAGAAGAAGAAGAAGACGGAAAAAAATATATATAAAAAGAAAAAGAGAGAGAGAGAGAGAGACTGACTTAGTGAGCGAGTGAGTGAGAGAGTGAGAGTGAGTGAGAGTGAATGAGTGAGTGAGTGATTGAGTGAGTGAGTGAGTGAGTGAGAACAAATGAGTTAAAGCAAGTGAGTGAGAGAGATCGAATGAATGAAAGTCTGAATGACAGAAAGAAAAAAGGATGAAGAAAGAAGCATGAAGAAAAAAAAATGTATATGGAGTTGCTGACATGAGTGCAATCTACAAAGCCGTTGAGGCTGATCCTCATGGGAGGATTATTGCACCAGGACCCTTAGCACTTTTAAAATGCCATTCAATGCCACGGGCTAGATGTAAACTGCAGATGACCATGTTGTGGTAGTTACCATGGATACCCAAGTGATGTGTGAGCTAACACATAGGCCCAACAGATTCCAAGAAGGCCAGAATCACCAGCGGCACCACCATCGATTGTCAGGTCACCCGGATTCAGCAAATACCAGAGTCCAAAATGATGCAGGTTTATACTGTTAATTTTCAGTTTATCGTTACAGTTGGTGTTATTCCATGTCGGAAGGGACGCAGCTACAGCCAGTGGGGTAACTAGAGACAGGCAGGCAGCTATGTGCAACAAAGGTAGGCGTGTTGTTTTCATATGCAGATCTGAAATATTGTCTTATATGCAAGAGGAGGAGTGATGGGGGTTCAGGCAAAAGCCAGGCTATGGATTGCATTGCTAAATGCTCCATCAGAGTGCAATGGTCGCCTGTCCTTTTTTTAAGTGATGATGTGGGTTTAGCCTGTGCTGTATGTATGTATGGGTGGCTGACTGCCACCCACCCAGAAAGTGTATGGGAGGCTGGTTGGCTGCCAGCCTTCCTTCCATTCCTATGAGTAATGTGAGTGCTCATGAAGGGGACATGGTTGGGTCCACCCCTTTCCTGGTTATCCCCTCTAGGCCTTTTGGCTTAGATCAAGTGTAAAAAAAGAAAGGATCTTGCGACAGATCGCATCCTGAGGCACGTTTTTTTTTGTGTGAATACTTGCACTTGGGTGACTTGTGAGCACATACTGATACATACGTTCCCTATCTGGGGACCATAAATTAAATGGATTTTTGAGAAAGGGAGCTGATTTGGAAGCTTGCTTCTGTCGCCCTATGCATTGACCCGATGTGGCAGTATCTTCGGGTAGTGAACAGTGCACCACCCCATTCCAGTGTTAAACAAGAAAGATTCTCATTTAATCCTCCGTGGGTGAGAATTTGAGTTTGAGAATTGGAGACCAAAATGATGAGTTGCACTGACTGGTTTATGAACGTCTATTCATTTAGCGTTTTAATGACCATGTTTGCACACTGATTGGTGTAAAAAAATAAAATAAAACTAAATAATAATAATCTAGCACACCTGTGCAGGTTTGACATGACATGACAGGTAGCTGTCTTGTGGGTGGTGCTGAATCCTGTTAAATGACATGAGGGTCTCATGCCTATACACAAGGGTGTGTCATTGCTGTTGCTTGACCATGCATTGGTTTCTGTGGTCAGTGAATGATAAAAACAAAATTTACCATCCATTGATGGATGGGAAATCCGCCATGAGGCATTTGTTTTTAGAAACTGCTGCTCACAACCAATGTTGCAATGGAGTGTCTCCATCTGCTGGTGGTATTGGAAAGGCATTAGTGCTATGACAGGGTCTGAAGAAGAAGAAGAAGAAGAAGAAGAAGACGGAAAAAAATATATATAAAAAGAAAAAGAGAGAGAGAGAGAGAGACTGACTTAGTGAGCGAGTGAGTGAGAGAGTGAGAGTGAGTGAGAGTGAATGAGTGAGTGAGTGATTGAGTGAGTGAGTGAGTGAGTGAGTGAGAACAAATGAGTTAAAGCAAGTGAGTGAGAGAGATCGAATGAATGAAAGTCTGAATGACAGAAAGAAAAAAGGATGAAGAAAGAAGCATGAAGAAAAAAAAATGTATATGGAGTTGCTGACATGAGTGCAATCTACAAAGCCGTTGAGGCTGATCCTCATGGGAGGATTATTGCACCAGGACCCTTAGCACTTTTAAAATGCCATTCAATGCCACGGGCTAGATGTAAACTGCAGATGACCATGTTGTGGTAGTTACCATGGATACCCAAGTGATGTGTGAGCTAACACATAGGCCCAACAGATTCCAAGAAGGCCAGAATCACCAGCGGCACCACCATCGATTGTCAGGTCACCCGGATTCAGCAAATACCAGAGTCCAAAATGATGCAGGTTTATACTGTTAATTTTCAGTTTATCGTTACAGTTGGTGTTATTCCATGTCGGAAGGGACGCAGCTACAGCCAGTGGGGTAACTAGAGACAGGCAGGCAGCTATGTGCAACAAAGGTAGGCGTGTTGTTTTCATATGCAGATCTGAAATATTGTCTTATATGCAAGAGGAGGAGTGATGGGGGTTCAGGCAAAAGCCAGGCTATGGATTGCATTGCTAAATGCTCCATCAGAGTGCAATGGTCGCCTGTCCTTTTTTTAAGTGATGATGTGGGTTTAGCCTGTGCTGTATGTATGTATGGGTGGCTGACTGCCACCCACCCAGAAAGTGTATGGGAGGCTGGTTGGCTGCCAGCCTTCCTTCCATTCCTATGAGTAATGTGAGTGCTCATGAAGGGGACATGGTTGGGTCCACCCCTTTCCCGGTTATCCCCTCTAGGCCTTTTGGCTTAGATCAAGTGTAAAAAAAGAAAGGATCTTGCGACAGATCGCATCCTGAGGCACGTTTTTTTTTGTGTGAATACTTGCACTTGGGTGACTTGTGAGCACATACTGATACATACGTTCCCTATCTGGGGACCATAAATTAAATGGATTTTTGAGAAAGGGAGCTGATTTGGAAGCTTGCTTTTGTCGCCCTATGCATTGACCCGATGTGGCAGTATCTTCGGGTAGTGAACAGTGCACCACCCCATTCCAGTGTTAAACAAGAAAGATTCTCATTTAATCCTCCGTGGGTGAGAATTTGAGTTTGAGAATTGGAGACCAAAATGATGAGTTGCACTGACTGGTTTATGAACGTCTATTCATTTAGCGTTTTAATGACCATGTTTGCACACTGATTGGTGTAAAAAAATAAAATAAAACTAAATAATAATAATCTAGCACACCTGTGCAGGTTTGACATGACATGACAGGTAGCTGTCTTGTGGGTGGTGCTGAATCCTGTTAAATGACATGAGGGTCTCATGCCTATACACAAGGGTGTGTCATTGCTGTTGCTTGACCATGCATTGGTTTCTGTGGTCAGTGAATGATAAAAACAAAATTTACCATCCATTGATGGATGGGAAATCCGCCATGAGGCATTTGTTTTTAGAAACTGCTGCTCACAACCAATGTTGCAATGGAGTGTCTCCATCTGCTGGTGGTATTGGAAAGGCATTAGTGCTATGACAGGGTCTGAAGAAGAAGAAGAAGAAGAAGAAGAAGAAGAAGAAGACGGAAAAAAATATATATAAAAAGAAAAAGAGAGAGAGAGAGAGAGACTGACTTAGTGAGCGAGTGAGTGAGAGAGTGAGAGTGAGTGAGAGTGAATGAGTGAGTGAGTGATTGAGTGAGTGAGTGAGTGAGTGAGTGAGAACAAATGAGTTAAAGCAAGTGAGTGAGAGAGATCGAATGAATGAAAGTCTGAATGACAGAAAGAAAAAAGGATGAAGAAAGAAGCATGAAGAAAAAAAAATGTATATGGAGTTGCTGACATGAGTGCAATCTACAAAGCCGTTGAGGCTGATCCTCATGGGAGGATTATTGCACCAGGACCCTTAGCACTTTTAAAATGCCATTCAATGCCACGGGCTAGATGTAAACTGCAGATGACCATGTTGTGGTAGTTACCATGGATACCCAAGTGATGTGTGAGCTAACACATAGGCCCAACAGATTCCAAGAAGGCCAGAATCACCAGCGGCACCACCATCGATTGTCAGGTCACCCGGATTCAGCAAATACCAGAGTCCAAAATGATGCAGGTTTATACTGTTAATTTTCAGTTTATCGTTACAGTTGGTGTTATTCCATGTCGGAAGGGACGCAGCTACAGCCAGTGGGGTAACTAGAGACAGGCAGGCAGCTATGTGCAACAAAGGTAGGCGTGTTGTTTTCATATGCAGATCTGAAATATTGTCTTATATGCAAGAGGAGGAGTGATGGGGGTTCAGGCAAAAGCCAGGCTATGGATTGCATTGCTAAATGCTCCATCAGAGTGCAATGGTCGCCTGTCCTTTTTTTAAGTGATGATGTGGGTTTAGCCTGTGCTGTATGTATGTATGGGTGGCTGACTGCCACCCACCCAGAAAGTGTATGGGAGGCTGGTTGGCTGCCAGCCTTCCTTCCATTCCTATGAGTAATGTGAGTGCTCATGAAGGGGACATGGTTGGGTCCACCCCTTTCCCGGTTATCCCCTCTAGGCCTTTTGGCTTAGATCAAGTGTAAAAAAAGAAAGGATCTTGCGACAGATCGCATCCTGAGGCACGTTTTTTTTTGTGTGAATACTTGCACTTGGGTGACTTGTGAGCACATACTGATACATACGTTCCCTATCTGGGGACCATAAATTAAATGGATTTTTGAGAAAGGGAGCTGATTTGGAAGCTTGCTTCTGTCGCCCTATGCATTGACCCGATGTGGCAGTATCTTCGGGTAGTGAACAGTGCACCACCCCATTCCAGTGTTAAACAAGAAAGATTCTCATTTAATCCTCCGTGGGTGAGAATTTGAGTTTGAGAATTGGAGACCAAAATGATGAGTTGCACTGACTGGTTTATGAACGTCTATTCATTTAGCGTTTTAATGACCATGTTTGCACACTGATTGGTGTAAAAAAATAAAATAAAACTAAATAATAATAATCTAGCACACCTGTGCAGGTTTGACATGACATGACAGGTAGCTGTCTTGTGGGTGGTGCTGAATCCTGTTAAATGACATGAGGGTCTCATGCCTATACACAAGGGTGTGTCATTGCTGTTGCTTGACCATGCATTGGTTTCTGTGGTCAGTGAATGATAAAAACAAAATTTACCATCCATTGATGGATGGGAAATCCGCCATGAGGCATTTGTTTTTAGAAACTGCTGCTCACAACCAATGTTGCAATGGAGTGTCTCCATCTGCTGGTGGTATTGGAAAGGCATTAGTGCTATGACAGGGTCTGAAGAAGAAGAAGAAGAAGAAGAAGAAGAAGAAGAAGAAGAAGAAGAAGAAGAAGAAGACGGAAAAAAATATATATAAAAAGAAAAAGAGAGAGAGAGAGAGAGACTGACTTAGTGAGCGAGTGAGTGAGAGAGTGAGAGTGAGTGAGAGTGAATGAGTGAGTGAGTGATTGAGTGAGTGAGTGAGTGAGTGAGAACAAATGAGTTAAAGCAAGTGAGTGAGAGAGATCGAATGAATGAAAGTCTGAATGACAGAAAGAAAAAAGGATGAAGAAAGAAGCATGAAGAAAAAAAAATGTATATGGAGTTGCTGACATGAGTGCAATCTACAAAGCCGTTGAGGCTGATCCTCATGGGAGGATTATTGCACCAGGACCCTTAGCACTTTTAAAATGCCATTCAATGCCACGGGCTAGATGTAAACTGCAGATGACCATGTTGTGGTAGTTACCATGGATACCCAAGTGATGTGTGAGCTAACACATAGGCCCAACAGATTCCAAGAAGGCCAGAATCACCAGCGGCACCACCATCGATTGTCAGGTCACCCGGATTCAGCAAATACCAGAGTCCAAAATGATGCAGGTTTATACTGTTAATTTTCAGTTTATCGTTACAGTTGGTGTTATTCCATGTCGGAAGGGACGCAGCTACAGCCAGTGGGGTAACTAGAGACAGGCAGGCAGCTATGTGCAACAAAGGTAGGCGTGTTGTTTTCATATGCAGATCTGAAATATTGTCTTATATGCAAGAGGAGGAGTGATGGGGGTTCAGGCAAAAGCCAGGCTATGGATTGCATTGCTAAATGCTCCATCAGAGTGCAATGGTCGCCTGTCCTTTTTTTAAGTGATGATGTGGGTTTAGCCTGTGCTGTATGTATGTATGGGTGGCTGACTGCCACCCACCCAGAAAGTGTATGGGAGGCTGGTTGGCTGCCAGCCTTCCTTCCATTCCTATGAGTAATGTGAGTGCTCATGAAGGGGACATGGTTGGGTCCACCCCTTTCCCAGTTATCCCCTCTAGGCCTTTTGGCTTAGATCAAGTGTAAAAAAAGAAAGGATCTTGCGACAGATCGCATCCTGAGGCACGTTTTTTTTTTGTGTGAATACTTGCACTTGGGTGACTTGTGAGCACATACTGATACATACGTTCCCTATCTGGGGACCATAAATTAAATGGATTTTTGAGAAAGGGAGCTGATTTGGAAGCTTGCTTCTGTCGCCCTATGCATTGACCCGATGTGGCAGTATCTTCGGGTAGTGAACAGTGCACCACCCCATTCCAGTGTTAAACAAGAAAGATTCTCATTTAATCCTCCGTGGGTGAGAATTTGAGTTTGAGAATTGGAGACCAAAATGATGAGTTGCACTGACTGGTTTATGAACGTCTATTCATTTAGCGTTTTAATGACCATGTTTGCACACTGATTGGTGTAAAAAAATAAAATAAAACTAAATAATAATAATCTAGCACACCTGTGCAGGTTTGACATGACATGACAGGTAGCTGTCTTGTGGGTGGTGCTGAATCCTGTTAAATGACATGAGGGTCTCATGCCTATACACAAGGGTGTGTCATTGCTGTTGCTTGACCATGCATTGGTTTCTGTGGTCAGTGAATGATAAAAACAAAATTTACCATCCATTGATGGATGGGAAATCCGCCATGAGGCATTTGTTTTTAGAAACTGCTGCTCACAACCAATGTTGCAATGGAGTGTCTCCATCTGCTGGTGGTATTGGAAAGGCATTAGTGCTATGACAGGGTCTGAAGAAGAAGAAGAAGAAGAAGAAGAAGAAGAAGAAGAAGAAGAAGAAGAAGACGGAAAAAAATATATATAAAAAGAAAAAGAGAGAGAGAGAGAGAGACTGACTTAGTGAGCGAGTGAGTGAGAGAGTGAGAGTGAGTGAGAGTGAATGAGTGAGTGAGTGATTGAGTGAGTGAGTGAGTGAGTGAGAACAAATGAGTTAAAGCAAGTGAGTGAGAGAGATCGAATGAATGAAAGTCTGAATGACAGAAAGAAAAAAGGATGAAGAAAGAAGCATGAAGAAAAAAAAATGTATATGGAGTTGCTGACATGAGTGCAATCTACAAAGCCGTTGAGGCTGATCCTCATGGGAGGATTATTGCACCAGGACCCTTAGCACTTTTAAAATGCCATTCAATGCCACGGGCTAGATGTAAACTGCAGATGACCATGTTGTGGTAGTTACCATGGATACCCAAGTGATGTGTGAGCTAACACATAGGCCCAACAGATTCCAAGAAGGCCAGAATCACCAGCGGCACCACCATCGATTGTCAGGTCACCCGGATTCAGCAAATACCAGAGTCCAAAATGATGCAGGTTTATACTGTTAATTTTCAGTTTATCGTTACAGTTGGTGTTATTCCATGTCGGAAGGGACGCAGCTACAGCCAGTGGGGTAACTAGAGACAGGCAGGCAGCTATGTGCAACAAAGGTAGGCGTGTTGTTTTCATATGCAGATCTGAAATATTGTCTTATATGCAAGAGGAGGAGTGATGGGGGTTCAGGCAAAAGCCAGGCTATGGATTGCATTGCTAAATGCTCCATCAGAGTGCAATGGTCGCCTGTCCTTTTTTTAAGTGATGATGTGGGTTTAGCCTGTGCTGTATGTATGTATGGGTGGCTGACTGCCACCCACCCAGAAAGTGTATGGGAGGCTGGTTGGCTGCCAGCCTTCCTTCCATTCCTATGAGTAATGTGAGTGCTCATGAAGGGGACATGGTTGGGTCCACCCCTTTCCCAGTTATCCCCTCTAGGCCTTTTGGCTTAGATCAAGTGTAAAAAAAGAAAGGATCTTGCGACAGATCGCATCCTGAGGCACGTTTTTTTTTTGTGTGAATACTTGCACTTGGGTGACTTGTGAGCACATACTGATACATACGTTCCCTATCTGGGGACCATAAATTAAATGGATTTTTGAGAAAGGGAGCTGATTTGGAAGCTTGCTTCTGTCGCCCTATGCATTGACCCGATGTGGCAGTATCTTCGGGTAGTGAACAGTGCACCACCCCATTCCAGTGTTAAACAAGAAAGATTCTCATTTAATCCTCCGTGGGTGAGAATTTGAGTTTGAGAATTGGAGACCAAAATGATGAGTTGCACTGACTGGTTTATGAACGTCTATTCATTTAGCGTTTTAATGACCATGTTTGCACACTGATTGGTGTAAAAAAATAAAATAAAACTAAATAATAATAATCTAGCACACCTGTGCAGGTTTGACATGACATGACAGGTAGCTGTCTTGTGGGTGGTGCTGAATCCTGTTAAATGACATGAGGGTCTCATGCCTATACACAAGGGTGTGTCATTGCTGTTGCTTGACCATGCATTGGTTTCTGTGGTCAGTGAATGATAAAAACAAAATTTACCATCCATTGATGGATGGGAAATCCGCCATGAGGCATTTGTTTTTAGAAACTGCTGCTCACAACCAATGTTGCAATGGAGTGTCTCCATCTGCTGGTGGTATTGGAAAGGCATTAGTGCTATGACAGGGTCTGAAGAAGAAGAAGAAGAAGAAGAAGAAGAAGACGGAAAAAAATATATATAAAAAGAAAAAGAGAGAGAGAGAGAGAGACTGACTTAGTGAGCGAGTGAGTGAGAGAGTGAGAGTGAGTGAGAGTGAATGAGTGAGTGAGTGATTGAGTGAGTGAGTGAGTGAGTGAGAACAAATGAGTTAAAGCAAGTGAGTGAGAGAGATCGAATGAATGAAAGTCTGAATGACAGAAAGAAAAAAGGATGAAGAAAGAAGCATGAAGAAAAAAAAATGTATATGGAGTTGCTGACATGAGTGCAATCTACAAAGCCGTTGAGGCTGATCCTCATGGGAGGATTATTGCACCAGGACCCTTAGCACTTTTAAAATGCCATTCAATGCCACGGGCTAGATGTAAACTGCAGATGACCATGTTGTGGTAGTTACCATGGATACCCAAGTGATGTGTGAGCTAACACATAGGCCCAACAGATTCCAAGAAGGCCAGAATCACCAGCGGCACCACCATCGATTGTCAGGTCACCCGGATTCAGCAAATACCAGAGTCCAAAATGATGCAGGTTTATACTGTTAATTTTCAGTTTATCGTTACAGTTGGTGTTATTCCATGTCGGAAGGGACGCAGCTACAGCCAGTGGGGTAACTAGAGACAGGCAGGCAGCTATGTGCAACAAAGGTAGGCGTGTTGTTTTCATATGCAGATCTGAAATATTGTCTTATATGCAAGAGGAGGAGTGATGGGGGTTCAGGCAAAAGCCAGGCTATGGATTGCATTGCTAAATGCTCCATCAGAGTGCAATGGTCGCCTGTCCTTTTTTTAAGTGATGATGTGGGTTTAGCCTGTGCTGTATGTATGTATGGGTGGCTGACTGCCACCCACCCAGAAAGTGTATGGGAGGCTGGTTGGCTGCCAGCCTTCCTTCCATTCCTATGAGTAATGTGAGTGCTCATGAAGGGGACATGGTTGGGTCCACCCCTTTCCCGGTTATCCCCTCTAGGCCTTTTGGCTTAGATCAAGTGTAAAAAAAGAAAGGATCTTGCGACAGATCGCATCCTGAGGCACGTTTTTTTTTGTGTGAATACTTGCACTTGGGTGACTTGTGAGCACATACTGATACATACGTTCCCTATCTGGGGACCATAAATTAAATGGATTTTTGAGAAAGGGAGCTGATTTGGAAGCTTGCTTCTGTCGCCCTATGCATTGACCCGATGTGGCAGTATCTTCGGGTAGTGAACAGTGCACCACCCCATTCCAGTGTTAAACAAGAAAGATTCTCATTTAATCCTCCGTGGGTGAGAATTTGAGTTTGAGAATTGGAGACCAAAATGATGAGTTGCACTGACTGGTTTATGAACGTCTATTCATTTAGCGTTTTAATGACCATGTTTGCACACTGATTGGTGTAAAAAAATAAAATAAAACTAAATAATAATAATCTAGCACACCTGTGCAGGTTTGACATGACATGACAGGTAGCTGTCTTGTGGGTGGTGCTGAATCCTGTTAAATGACATGAGGGTCTCATGCCTATACACAAGGGTGTGTCATTGCTGTTGCTTGACCATGCATTGGTTTCTGTGGTCAGTGAATGATAAAAACAAAATTTACCATCCATTGATGGATGGGAAATCCGCCATGAGGCATTTGTTTTTAGAAACTGCTGCTCACAACCAATGTTGCAATGGAGTGTCTCCATCTGCTGGTGGTATTGGAAAGGCATTAGTGCTATGACAGGGTCTGAAGAAGAAGAAGAAGAAGAAGAAGAAGAAGAAGACGGAAAAAAATATATATAAAAAGAAAAAGAGAGAGAGAGAGAGAGACTGACTTAGTGAGCGAGTGAGTGAGAGAGTGAGAGTGAGTGAGAGTGAATGAGTGAGTGAGTGATTGAGTGAGTGAGTGAGTGAGTGAGAACAAATGAGTTAAAGCAAGTGAGTGAGAGAGATCGAATGAATGAAAGTCTGAATGACAGAAAGAAAAAAGGATGAAGAAAGAAGCATGAAGAAAAAAAAATGTATATGGAGTTGCTGACATGAGTGCAATCTACAAAGCCGTTGAGGCTGATCCTCATGGGAGGATTATTGCACCAGGACCCTTAGCACTTTTAAAATGCCATTCAATGCCACGGGCTAGATGTAAACTGCAGATGACCATGTTGTGGTAGTTACCATGGATACCCAAGTGATGTGTGAGCTAACACATAGGCCCAACAGATTCCAAGAAGGCCAGAATCACCAGCGGCACCACCATCGATTGTCAGGTCACCCGGATTCAGCAAATACCAGAGTCCAAAATGATGCAGGTTTATACTGTTAATTTTCAGTTTATCGTTACAGTTGGTGTTATTCCATGTCGGAAGGGACGCAGCTACAGCCAGTGGGGTAACTAGAGACAGGCAGGCAGCTATGTGCAACAAAGGTAGGCGTGTTGTTTTCATATGCAGATCTGAAATATTGTCTTATATGCAAGAGGAGGAGTGATGGGGGTTCAGGCAAAAGCCAGGCTATGGATTGCATTGCTAAATGCTCCATCAGAGTGCAATGGTCGCCTGTCCTTTTTTTAAGTGATGATGTGGGTTTAGCCTGTGCTGTATGTATGTATGGGTGGCTGACTGCCACCCACCCAGAAAGTGTATGGGAGGCTGGTTGGCTGCCAGCCATCCTTCCATTCCTATGAGTAATGTGAGTGCTCATGAAGGGGACATGGTTGGGTCCACCCCTTTCCCGGTTATCCCCTCTAGGCCTTTTGGCTTAGATCAAGTGTAAAAAAAGAAAGGATCTTGCGACAGATCGCATCCTGAGGCACGTTTTTTTTTGTGTGAATACTTGCACTTGGGTGACTTGTGAGCACATACTGATACATACGTTCCCTATCTGGGGACCATAAATTAAATGGATTTTTGAGAAAGGGAGCTGATTTGGAAGCTTGCTTCTGTCGCCCTATGCATTGACCCGATGTGGCAGTATCTTCGGGTAGTGAACAGTGCACCACCCCATTCCAGTGTTAAACAAGAAAGATTCTCATTTAATCCTCCGTGGGTGAGAATTTGAGTTTGAGAATTGGAGACCAAAATGATGAGTTGCACTGACTGGTTTATGAACGTCTATTCATTTAGCGTTTTAATGACCATGTTTGCACACTGATTGGTGTAAAAAAAATAAAATAAAACTAAATAATAATAATCTAGCACACCTGTGCAGGTTTGACATGACATGACAGGTAGCTGTCTTGTGGGTGGTGCTGAATCCTGTTAAATGACATGAGGGTCTCATGCCTATACACAAGGGTGTGTCATTGCTGTTGCTTGACCATGCATTGGTTTCTGTGGTCAGTGAATGATAAAAACAAAATTTACCATCCATTGATGGATGGGAAATCCGCCATGAGGCATTTGTTTTTAGAAACTGCTGCTCACAACCAATGTTGCAATGGAGTGTCTCCATCTGCTGGTGGTATTGGAAAGGCATTAGTGCTATGACAGGGTCTGAAGAAGAAGAAGAAGAAGAAGAAGAAGAAGACGGAAAAAAATATATATAAAAAGAAAAAGAGAGAGAGAGAGAGAGACTGACTTAGTGAGCGAGTGAGTGAGAGAGTGAGAGTGAGTGAGAGTGAATGAGTGAGTGAGTGATTGAGTGAGTGAGTGAGTGAGTGAGAACAAATGAGTTAAAGCAAGTGAGTGAGAGAGATCGAATGAATGCAAGTCTGAATGACAGAAAGAAAAAAGGATGAAGAAAGAAGCATGAAGAAAAAAAAATGTATATGGAGTTGCTGACATGAGTGCAATCTACAAAGCCGTTGAGGCTGATCCTCATGGGAGGATTATTGCACCAGGACCCTTAGCACTTTTAAAATGCCATTCAATGCCACGGGCTAGATGTAAACTGCAGATGACCATGTTGTGGTAGTTACCATGGATACCCAAGTGATGTGTGAGCTAACACATAGGCCCAACAGATTCCAAGAAGGCCAGAATCACCAGCGGCACCACCATCGATTGTCAGGTCACCCGGATTCAGCAAATACCAGAGTCCAAAATGATGCAGGTTTATACTGTTAATTTTCAGTTTATCGTTACAGTTGGTGTTATTCCATGTCGGAAGGGACGCAGCTACAGCCAGTGGGGTAACTAGAGACAGGCAGGCAGCTATGTGCAACAAAGGTAGGCGTGTTGTTTTCATATGCAGATCTGAAATATTGTCTTATATGCAAGAGGAGGAGTGATGGGGGTTCAGGCAAAAGCCAGGCTATGGATTGCATTGCTAAATGCTCCATCAGAGTGCAATGGTCGCCTGTCCTTTTTTTAAGTGATGATGTGGGTTTAGCCTGTGCTGTATGTATGTATGGGTGGCTGACTGCCACCCACCCAGAAAGTGTATGGGAGGCTGGTTGGCTGCCAGCCTTCCTTCCATTCCTATGAGTAATGTGAGTGCTCATGAAGGGGACATGGTTGGGTCCACCCCTTTCCCGGTTATCCCCTCTAGGCCTTTTGGCTTAGATCAAGTGTAAAAAAAGAAAGGATCTTGCGACAGATCGCATCCTGAGGCACGTTTTTTTTTGTGTGAATACTTGCACTTGGGTGACTTGTGAGCACATACTGATACATACGTTCCCTATCTGGGGACCATAAATTAAATGGATTTTTGAGAAAGGGAGCTGATTTGGAAGCTTGCTTCTGTCGCCCTATGCATTGACCCGATGTGGCAGTATCTTCGGGTAGTGAACAGTGCACCACCCCATTCCAGTGTTAAACAAGAAAGATTCTCATTTAATCCTCCGTGGGTGAGAATTTGAGTTTGAGAATTGGAGACCAAAATGATGAGTTGCACTGACTGGTTTATGAACGTCTATTCATTTAGCGTTTTAATGACCATGTTTGCACACTGATTGGTGTAAAAAAAATAAAATAAAACTAAATAATAATAATCTAGCACACCTGTGCAGGTTTGACATGACATGACAGGTAGCTGTCTTGTGGGTGGTGCTGAATCCTGTTAAATGACATGAGGGTCTCATGCCTATACACAAGGGTGTGTCATTGCTGTTGCTTGACCATGCATTGGTTTCTGTGGTCAGTGAATGATAAAAACAAAATTTACCATCCATTGATGGATGGGAAATCCGCCATGAGGCATTTGTTTTTAGAAACTGCTGCTCACAACCAATGTTGCAATGGAGTGTCTCCATCTGCTGGTGGTATTGGAAAGGCATTAGTGCTATGACAGGGTCTGAAGAAGAAGAAGAAGAAGAAGAAGAAGAAGACGGAAAAAAATATATATAAAAAGAAAAAGAGAGAGAGAGAGAGAGACTGACTTAGTGAGCGAGTGAGTGAGAGAGTGAGAGTGAGTGAGAGTGAATGAGTGAGTGAGTGATTGAGTGAGTGAGTGAGTGAGTGAGAACAAATGAGTTAAAGCAAGTGAGTGAGAGAGATCGAATGAATGAAAGTCTGAATGACAGAAAGAAAAAAGGATGAAGAAAGAAGCGTGAAGAAAAAAAAATGTATATGGAGTTGCTGACATGAGTGCAATCTACAAAGCCGTTGAGGCTGATCCTCATGGGAGGATTATTGCACCAGGACCCTTAGCACTTTTAAAATGCCATTCAATGCCACGGGCTAGATGTAAACTGCAGATGACCATGTTGTGGTAGTTACCATGGATACCCAAGTGATGTGTGAGCTAACACATAGGCCCAACAGATTCCAAGAAGGCCAGAATCACCAGCGGCACCACCATCGATTGTCAGGTCACCCGGATTCAGCAAATACCAGAGTCCAAAATGATGCAGGTTTATACTGTTAATTTTCAGTTTATCGTTACAGTTGGTGTTATTCCATGTCGGAAGGGACGCAGCTACAGCCAGTGGGGTAACTAGAGACAGGCAGGCAGCTATGTGCAACAAAGGTAGGCGTGTTGTTTTCATATGCAGATCTGAAATATTGTCTTATATGCAAGAGGAGGAGTGATGGGGGTTCAGGCAAAAGCCAGGCTATGGATTGCATTGCTAAATGCTCCATCAGAGTGCAATGGTTGCCTGTCCTTTTTTTAAGTGATGATGTGGGTTTAGCCTGTGCTGTATGTATGTATGGGTGGCTGACTGCCACCCACCCAGAAAGTGTATGGGAGGCTGGTTGGCTGCCAGCCTTCCTTCCATTCCTATGAGTAATGTGAGTGCTCATGAAGGGGACATGGTTGGGTCCACCCCTTTCCCGGTTATCCCCTCTAGGCCTTTTGGCTTAGATCAAGTGTAAAAAAAGAAAGGATCTTGCGACAGATCGCATCCTGAGGCACGTTTTTTTTTGTGTGAATACTTGCACTTGGGTGACTTGTGAGCACATACTGATACATACGTTCCCTATCTGGGGACCATAAATTAAATGGATTTTTGAGAAAGGGAGCTGATTTGGAAGCTTGCTTCTGTCGCCCTATGCATTGACCCGATGTGGCAGTATCTTCGGGTAGTGAACAGTGCACCACCCCATTCCAGTGTTAAACAAGAAAGATTCTCATTTAATCCTCCGTGGGTGAGAATTTGAGTTTGAGAATTGGAGACCAAAATGATGAGTTGCACTGACTGGTTTATGAACGTCTATTCATTTAGCGTTTTAATGACCATGTTTGCACACTGATTGGTGTAAAAAAATAAAATAAAACTAAATAATAATAATCTAGCACACCTGTGCAGGTTTGACATGACATGACAGGTAGCTGTCTTGTGGGTGGTGCTGAATCCTGTTAAATGACATGAGGGTCTCATGCCTATACACAAGGGTGTGTCATTGCTGTTGCTTGACCATGCATTGGTTTCTGTGGTCAGTGAATGATAAAAACAAAATTTACCATCCATTGATGGATGGGAAATCCGCCATGAGGCATTTGTTTTTAGAAACTGCTGCTCACAACCAATGTTGCAATGGAGTGTCTCCATCTGCTGGTGGTATTGGAAAGGCATTAGTGCTATGACAGGGTCTGAAGAAGAAGAAGAAGAAGAAGAAGAAGAAGAAGACGGAAAAAAATATATATAAAAAGAAAAAGAGAGAGAGAGAGAGAGACTGACTTAGTGAGCGAGTGAGTGAGAGAGTGAGAGTGAGTGAGAGTGAGTGAGTGAGTGAGTGAGAACAAATGAGTTAAAGCAAGTGAGTGAGAGAGATCGAATGAATGAAAGTCTGAATGACAGAAAGAAAAAAGGATGAAGAAAGAAGCATGAAGAAAAAAAAATGTATATGGAGTTGCTGACATGAGTGCAATCTACAAAGCCGTTGAGGCTGATCCTCATGGGAGGATTATTGCACCAGGACCCTTAGCACTTTTAAAATGCCATTCAATGCCACGGGCTAGATGTAAACTGCAGATGACCATGTTGTGGTAGTTACCATGGATACCCAAGTGATGTGTGAGCTAACACATAGGCCCAACAGATTCCAAGAAGGCCAGAATCACCAGCGGCACCACCATCGATTGTCAGGTCACCCGGATTCAGCAAATACCAGAGTCCAAAATGATGCAGGTTTATACTGTTAATTTTCAGTTTATCGTTACAGTTGGTGTTATTCCATGTCGGAAGGGACGCAGCTACAGCCAGTGGGGTAACTAGAGACAGGCAGGCAGCTATGTGCAACAAAGGTAGGCGTGTTGTTTTCATATGCAGATCTGAAATATTGTCTTATATGCAAGAGGAGGAGTGATGGGGGTTCAGGCAAAAGCCAGGCTATGGATTGCATTGCTAAATGCTCCATCAGAGTGCAATGGTCGCCTGTCCTTTTTTTAAGTGATGATGTGGGTTTAGCCTGTGCTGTATGTATGTATGGGTGGCTGACTGCCACCCACCCAGAAAGTGTATGGGAGGCTGGTTGGCTGCCAGCCTTCCTTCCATTCCTATGAGTAATGTGAGTGCTCATGAAAGGGACATGGTTGGGTCCACCCCTTTCCCGGTTATCCCCTCTAGGCCTTTTGGCTTAGATCAAGTGTAAAAAAAGAAAGGATCTTGCGACAGATCGCATCCTGAGGCACGTTTTTTTTTTTTGTGTGAATACTTGCACTTGGGTGACTTGTGAGCACATACTGATACATACGTTCCCTATCTGGGGACCATAAATTAAATGGATTTTTGAGAAAGGGAGCTGATTTGGAAGCTTGCTTCTGTCGCCCTATGCATTGACCCGATGTGGCAGTATCTTCGGGTAGTGAACAGTGCACCACCCCATTCCAGTGTTAAACAAGAAAGATTCTCATTTAATCCTCCGTGGGTGAGAATTTGAGTTTGAGAATTGGAGACCAAAATGATGAGTTGCACTTACTGGTTTATGAACGTCTATTCATTTAGCGTTTTAATGACCATGTTTGCACACTGATTGGTGTAAAAAAATAAAATAAAACTAAATAATAATAATCTAGCACACCTGTGCAGGTTTGACATGACATGACAGGTAGCTGTCTTGTGGGTGGTGCTGAATCCTGTTAAATGACATGAGGGTCTCATGCCTATACACAAGGGTGTGTCATTGCTGTTGCTTGACCATGCATTGGTTTCTGTGGTCAGTGAATGATAAAAACAAAATTTACCATCCATTGATGGATGGGAAATCCGCCATGAGGCATTTGTTTTTAGAAACTGCTGCTCACAACCAATGTTGCAATGGAGTGTCTCCATCTGCTGGTGGTATTGGAAAGGCATTAGTGCTATGACAGGGTCTGAAGAAGAAGAAGAAGAAGAAGAAGACGGAAAAAAATATATATAAAAAGAAAAAGAGAGAGAGAGAGAGAGACTGACTTAGTGAGCGAGTGAGTGAGAGAGTGAGAGTGAGTGAGAGTGAATGAGTGAGTGAGTGATTGAGTGAGTGAGTGAGTGAGTGAGTGAGAACAAATGAGTTAAAGCAAGTGAGTGAGAGAGATCGAATGAATGAAAGTCTGAATGACAGAAAGAAAAAAGGATGAAGAAAGAAGCATGAAGAAAAAAAATTGTATATGGAGTTGCTGACATGAGTGCAATCTACAAAGCCGTTGAGGCTGATCCTCATGGGAGGATTATTGCACCAGGACCCTTAGCACTTTTAAAATGCCATTCAATGCCACGGGCTAGATGTAAACTGCAGATGACCATGTTGTGGTAGTTACCATGGATACCCAAGTGATGTGTGAGCTAACACATAGGCCCAACAGATTCCAAGAAGGCCAGAATCACCAGCGGCACCACCATCGATTGTCAGGTCACCCGGATTCAGCAAATACCAGAGTCCAAAATGATGCAGGTTTATACTGTTAATTTTCAGTTTATCGTTACAGTTGGTGTTATTCCATGTCGGAAGGGACGCAGCTACAGCCAGTGGGGTAACTAGAGACAGGCAGGCAGCTATGTGCAACAAAGGTAGGCGTGTTGTTTTCATATGCAGATCTGAAATATTGTCTTATATGCAAGAGGAGGAGTGATGGGGGTTCAGGCAAAAGCCAGGCTATGGATTGCATTGCTAAATGCTCCATCAGAGTGCAATGGTCGCCTGTCCTTTTTTTAAGTGATGATGTGGGTTTAGCCTGTGCTGTATGTATGTATGGGTGGCTGACTGCCACCCACCCAGAAAGTGTATGGGAGGCTGGTTGGCTGCCAGCCTTCCTTCCATTCCTATGAGTAATGTGAGTGCTCATGAAGGGGACATGGTTGGGTCCACCCCTTTCCCGGTTATCCCCTCTAGGCCTTTTGGCTTAGATCAAGTGTAAAAAAAGAAAGGATCTTGCGACAGATCGCATCCTGAGGCACGTTTTTTTTTGTGTGAATACTTGCACTTGGGTGACTTGTGAGCACATACTGATACATACGTTCCCTATCTGGGGACCATAAATTAAATGGATTTTTGAGAAAGGGAGCTGATTTGGAAGCTTGCTTCTGTCGCCCTATGCATTGACCCGATGTGGCAGTATCTTCGGGTAGTGAACAGTGCACCACCCCATTCCAGTGTTAAACAAGAAAGATTCTCATTTAATCCTCCGTGGGTGAGAATTTGAGTTTGAGAATTGGAGACCAAAATGATGAGTTGCACTGACTGGTTTATGAACGTCTATTCATTTAGCGTTTTAATGACCATGTTTGCACACTGATTGGTGTAAAAAAATAAAATAAAACTAAATAATAATAATCTAGCACACCTGTGCAGGTTTGACATGACATGACAGGTAGCTGTCTTGTGGGTGGTGCTGAATCCTGTTAAATGACATGAGGGTCTCATGCCTATACACAAGGGTGTGTCATTGCTGTTGCTTGACCATGCATTGGTTTCTGTGGTCAGTGAATGATAAAAACAAAATTTACCATCCATTGATGGATGGGAAATCCGCCATGAGGCATTTGTTTTTAGAAACTGCTGCTCACAACCAATGTTGCAATGGAGTGTCTCCATCTGCTGGTGGTATTGGAAAGGCATTAGTGCTATGACAGGGTCTGAAGAAGAAGAAGAAGAAGAAGAAGAAGAAGAAGAAGAAGAAGAAGAAGAAGAAGAAGACGGAAAAAAATATATATAAAAAGAAAAAGAGAGAGAGAGAGAGAGACTGACTTAGTGAGCGAGTGAGTGAGAGAGTGAGAGTGAGTGAGAGTGAATGAGTGAGTGAGTGATTGAGTGAGTGAGTGAGTGAGAACAAATGAGTTAAAGCAAGTGAGTGAGAGAGATCGAATGAATGAAAGTCTGAATGACAGAAAGAAAAAAGGATGAAGAAAGAAGCATGAAGAAAAAAAAATGTATATGGAGTTGCTGACATGAGTGCAATCTACAAAGCCGTTGAGGCTGATCCTCATGGGAGGATTATTGCACCAGGACCCTTAGCACTTTTAAAATGCCATTCAATGCCACGGGCTAGATGTAAACTGCAGATGACCATGTTGTGGTAGTTACCATGGATACCCAAGTGATGTGTGAGCTAACACATAGGCCCAACAGATTCCAAGAAGGCCAGAATCACCAGCGGCACCACCATCGATTGTCAGGTCACCCGGATTCAGCAAATACCAGAGTCCAAAATGATGCAGGTTTATACTGTTAATTTTCAGTTTATCGTTACAGTTGGTGTTATTCCATGTCGGAAGGGACGCAGCTACAGCCAGTGGGGTAACTAGAGACAGGCAGGCAGCTATGTGCAACAAAGGTAGGCATGTTGTTTTCATATGCAGATCTGAAATATTGTCTTATATGCAAGAGGAGGAGTGATGGGGGTTCAGGCAAAAGCCAGGCTATGGATTGCATTGCTAAATGCTCCATCAGAGTGCAATGGTCGCCTGTCCTTTTTTTAAGTGATGATGTGGGTTTAGCCTGTGCTGTATGTATGTATGGGTGGCTGACTGCCACCCACCCAGAAAGTGTATGGGAGGCTGGTTGGCTGCCAGCCTTCCTTCCATTCCTATGAGTAATGTGAGTGCTCATGAAGGGGACATGGTTGGGTCCACCCCTTTCCCGGTTATCCCCTCTAGGCCTTTTGGCTTAGATCAAGTGTAAAAAAAGAAAGGATCTTGCGACAGATCGCATCCTGAGGCACGTTTTTTTTTGTGTGAATACTTGCACTTGGGTGACTTGTGAGCACATACTGATACATACGTTCCCTATCTGGGGACCATAAATTAAATGGATTTTTGAGAAAGGGAGCTGATTTGGAAGCTTGCTTCTGTCGCCCTATGCATTGACCCGATGTGGCAGTATCTTCGGGTAGTGAACAGTGCACCACCCCATTCCAGTGTTAAACAAGAAAGATTCTCATTTAATCCTCCGTGGGTGAGAATTTGAGTTTGAGAATTGGAGACCAAAATGATGAGTTGCACTGACTGGTTTATGAACGTCTATTCATTTAGCGTTTTAATGACCATGTTTGCACACTGATTGGTGTAAAAAAATAAAATAAAACTAAATAATAATAATCTAGCACACCTGTGCAGGTTTGACATGACATGACAGGTAGCTGTCTTGTGGGTGGTGCTGAATCCTGTTAAATGACATGAGGGTCTCATGCCTATACACAAGGGTGTGTCATTGCTGTTGCTTGACCATGCATTGGTTTCTGTGGTCAGTGAATGATAAAAACAAAATTTACCATCCATTGATGGATGGGAAATCCGCCATGAGGCATTTGTTTTTAGAAACTGCTGCTCACAACCAATGTTGCAATGGAGTGTCTCCATCTGCTGGTGGTATTGGAAAGGCATTAGTGCTATGACAGGGTCTGAAGAAGAAGAAGAAGAAGAAGAAGAAGAAGAAGACGGAAAAAAATATATATAAAAAGAAAAAGAGAGAGAGAGAGAGAGACTGACTTAGTGAGCGAGTGAGTGAGAGAGTGAGAGTGAGTGAGAGTGAATGAGTGAGTGAGTGATTGAGTGAGTGAGTGAGTGAGTGAGAACAAATGAGTTAAAGCAAGTGAGTGAGAGAGATCGAATGAATGAAAGTCTGAATGACAGAAAGAAAAAAGGATGAAGAAAGAAGCATGAAGAAAAAAAAATGTATATGGAGTTGCTGACATGAGTGCAATCTACAAAGCCGTTGAGGCTGATCCTCATGGGAGGATTATTGCACCAGGACCCTTAGCACTTTTAAAATGCCATTCAATGCCACGGGCTAGATGTAAACTGCAGATGACCATGTTGTGGTAGTTACCATGGATACCCAAGTGATGTGTGAGCTAACACATAGGCCCAACAGATTCCAAGAAGGCCAGAATCACCAGCGGCACCACCATCGATTGTCAGGTCACCCGGATTCAGCAAATACCAGAGTCCAAAATGATGCAGGTTTATACTGTTAATTTTCAGTTTATCGTTACAGTTGGTGTTATTCCATGTCGGAAGGGACGCAGCTACAGCCAGTGGGGTAACTAGAGACAGGCAGGCAGCTATGTGCAACAAAGGTAGGCGTGTTGTTTTCATATGCAGATCTGAAATATTGTCTTATATGCAAGAGGAGGAGTGATGGGGGTTCAGGCAAAAGCCAGGCTATGGATTGCATTGCTAAATGCTCCATCAGAGTGCAATGGTCGCCTGTCCTTTTTTTAAGTGATGATGTGGGTTTAGCCTGTGCTGTATGTATGTATGGGTGGCTGACTGCCACCCACCCAGAAAGTGTATGGGAGGCTGGTTGGCTGCCAGCCTTCCTTCCATTCCTATGAGTAATGTGAGTGCTCATGAAGGGGACATGGTTGGGTCCACCCCTTTCCCGGTTATCCCCTCTAGGCCTTTTGGCTTAGATCAAGTGTAAAAAAAGAAAGGATCTTGCGACAGATCGCATCCTGAGGCACGTTTTTTTTTGTGTGAATACTTGCACTTGGGTGACTTGTGAGCACATACTGATACATACGTTCCCTATCTGGGGACCATAAATTAAATGGATTTTTGAGAAAGGGAGCTGATTTGGAAGCTTGCTTCTGTCGCCCTATGCATTGACCCGATGTGGCAGTATCTTCGGGTAGTGAACAGTGCACCACCCCATTCCAGTGTTAAACAAGAAAGATTCTCATTTAATCCTCCGTGGGTGAGAATTTGAGTTTGAGAATTGGAGACCAAAATGATGAGTTGCACTGACTGGTTTATGAACGTCTATTCATTTAGCGTTTTAATGACCATGTTTGCACACTGATTGGTGTAAAAAAATAAAATAAAACTAAATAATAATAATCTAGCACACCTGTGCAGGTTTGACATGACATGACAGGTAGCTGTCTTGTGGGTGGTGCTGAATCCTGTTAAATGACATGAGGGTCTCATGCCTATACACAAGGGTGTGTCATTGCTGTTGCTTGACCATGCATTGGTTTCTGTGGTCAGTGAATGATAAAAACAAAATTTACCATCCATTGATGGATGGGAAATCCGCCATGAGGCATTTGTTTTTAGAAACTGCTGCTCACAACCAATGTTGCAATGGAGTGTCTCCATCTGCTGGTGGTATTGGAAAGGCATTAGTGCTATGACAGGGTCTGAAGAAGAAGAAGAAGAAGAAGAAGAAGAAGACGGAAAAAAATATATATAAAAAGAAAAAGAGAGAGAGAGAGAGAGACTGACTTAGTGAGCGAGTGAGTGAGAGAGTGAGAGTGAGTGAGAGTGAATGAGTGAGTGAGTGATTGAGTGAGTGAGTGAGTGAGTGAGAACAAATGAGTTAAAGCAAGTGAGTGAGAGAGATCGAATGAATGAAAGTCTGAATGACAGAAAGAAAAAAGGATGAAGAAAGAAGCATGAAGAAAAAAAAATGTATATGGAGTTGCTGACATGAGTGCAATCTACAAAGCCGTTGAGGCTGATCCTCATGGGAGGATTATTGCACCAGGACCCTTAGCACTTTTAAAATGCCATTCAATGCCACGGGCTAGATGTAAACTGCAGATGACCATGTTGTGGTAGTTACCATGGATACCCAAGTGATGTGTGAGCTAACACATAGGCCCAACAGATTCCAAGAAGGCCAGAATCACCAGCGGCACCACCATCGATTGTCAGGTCACCCGGATTCAGCAAATACCAGAGTCCAAAATGATGCAGGTTTATACTGTTAATTTTCAGTTTATCGTTACAGTTGGTGTTATTCCATGTCGGAAGGGACGCAGCTACAGCCAGTGGGGTAACTAGAGACAGGCAGGCAGCTATGTGCAACAAAGGTAGGCGTGTTGTTTTCATATGCAGATCTGAAATATTGTCTTATATGCAAGAGGAGGAGTGATGGGGGTTCAGGCAAAAGCCAGGCTATGGATTGCATTGCTAAATGCTCCATCAGAGTGCAATGGTCGCCTGTCCTTTTTTTAAGTGATGATGTGGGTTTAGCCTGTGCTGTATGTATGTATGGGTGGCTGACTGCCACCCACCCAGAAAGTGTATGGGAGGCTGGTTGGCTGCCAGCCTTCCTTCCATTCCTATGAGTAATGTGAGTGCTCATGAAAGGGACATGGTTGGGTCCACCCCTTTCCCGGTTATCCCCTCTAGGCCTTTTGGCTTAGATCAAGTGTAAAAAAAGAAAGGATCTTGCGACAGATCGCATCCTGAGGCACGTTTTTTTTTTTTGTGTGAATACTTGCACTTGGGTGACTTGTGAGCACATACTGATACATACGTTCCCTATCTGGGGACCATAAATTAAATGGATTTTTGAGAAAGGGAGCTGATTTGGAAGCTTGCTTCTGTCGCCCTATGCATTGACCCGATGTGGCAGTATCTTCGGGTAGTGAACAGTGCACCACCCCATTCCAGTGTTAAACAAGAAAGATTCTCATTTAATCCTCCGTGGGTGAGAATTTGAGTTTGAGAATTGGAGACCAAAATGATGAGTTGCACTTACTGGTTTATGAACGTCTATTCATTTAGCGTTTTAATGACCATGTTTGCACACTGATTGGTGTAAAAAAATAAAATAAAACTAAATAATAATAATCTAGCACACCTGTGCAGGTTTGACATGACATGACAGGTAGCTGTCTTGTGGGTGGTGCTGAATCCTGTTAAATGACATGAGGGTCTCATGCCTATACACAAGGGTGTGTCATTGCTGTTGCTTGACCATGCATTGGTTTCTGTGGTCAGTGAATGATAAAAACAAAATTTACCATCCATTGATGGATGGGAAATCCGCCATGAGGCATTTGTTTTTAGAAACTGCTGCTCACAACCAATGTTGCAATGGAGTGTCTCCATCTGCTGGTGGTATTGGAAAGGCATTAGTGCTATGACAGGGTCTGAAGAAGAAGAAGAAGAAGAAGAAGACGGAAAAAAATATATATAAAAAGAAAAAGAGAGAGAGAGAGAGAGACTGACTTAGTGAGCGAGTGAGTGAGAGAGTGAGAGTGAGTGAGAGTGAATGAGTGAGTGAGTGATTGAGTGAGTGAGTGAGTGAGTGAGTGAGAACAAATGAGTTAAAGCAAGTGAGTGAGAGAGATCGAATGAATGAAAGTCTGAATGACAGAAAGAAAAAAGGATGAAGAAAGAAGCATGAAGAAAAAAAAATGTATATGGAGTTGCTGACATGAGTGCAATCTACAAAGCCGTTGAGGCTGATCCTCATGGGAGGATTATTGCACCAGGACCCTTAGCACTTTTAAAATGCCATTCAATGCCACGGGCTAGATGTAAACTGCAGATGACCATGTTGTGGTAGTTACCATGGATACCCAAGTGATGTGTGAGCTAACACATAGGCCCAACAGATTCCAAGAAGGCCAGAATCACCAGCGGCACCACCATCGATTGTCAGGTCACCCGGATTCAGCAAATACCAGAGTCCAAAATGATGCAGGTTTATACTGTTAATTTTCAGTTTATCGTTACAGTTGGTGTTATTCCATGTCGGAAGGGACGCAGCTACAGCCAGTGGGGTAACTAGAGACAGGCAGGCAGCTATGTGCAACAAAGGTAGGCGTGTTGTTTTCATATGCAGATCTGAAATATTGTCTTATATGCAAGAGGAGGAGTGATGGGGGTTCAGGCAAAAGCCAGGCTATGGATTGCATTGCTAAATGCTCCATCAGAGTGCAATGGTCGCCTGTCCTTTTTTTAAGTGATGATGTGGGTTTAGCCTGTGCTGTATGTATGTATGGGTGGCTGACTGCCACCCACCCAGAAAGTGTATGGGAGGCTGGTTGGCTGCCAGCCTTCCTTCCATTCCTATGAGTAATGTGAGTGCTCATGAAGGGGACATGGTTGGGTCCACCCCTTTCCCGGTTATCCCCTCTAGGCCTTTTGGCTTAGATCAAGTGTAAAAAAAGAAAGGATCTTGCGACAGATCGCATCCTGAGGCACGTTTTTTTTTGTGTGAATACTTGCACTTGGGTGACTTGTGAGCACATACTGATACATACGTTCCCTATCTGGGGACCATAAATTAAATGGATTTTTGAGAAAGGGAGCTGATTTGGAAGCTTGCTTCTGTCGCCCTATGCATTGACCCGATGTGGCAGTATCTTCGGGTAGTGAACAGTGCACCACCCCATTCCAGTGTTAAACAAGAAAGATTCTCATTTAATCCTCCGTGGGTGAGAATTTGAGTTTGAGAATTGGAGACCAAAATGATGAGTTGCACTGACTGGTTTATGAACGTCTATTCATTTAGCGTTTTAATGACCATGTTTGCACACTGATTGGTGTAAAAAAATAAAATAAAACTAAATAATAATAATCTAGCACACCTGTGCAGGTTTGACATGACATGACAGGTAGCTGTCTTGTGGGTGGTGCTGAATCCTGTTAAATGACATGAGGGTCTCATGCCTATACACAAGGGTGTGTCATTGCTGTTGCTTGACCATGCATTGGTTTCTGTGGTCAGTGAATGATAAAAACAAAATTTACCATCCATTGATGGATGGGAAATCCGCCATGAGGCATTTGTTTTTAGAAACTGCTGCTCACAACCAATGTTGCAATGGAGTGTCTCCATCTGCTGGTGGTATTGGAAAGGCATTAGTGCTATGACAGGGTCTGAAGAAGAAGAAGAAGAAGAAGAAGAAGAAGACGGAAAAAAATATATATAAAAAGAAAAAGAGAGAGAGAGAGAGAGACTGACTTAGTGAGCGAGTGAGTGAGAGAGTGAGAGTGAGTGAGAGTGAATGAGTGAGTGAGTGATTGAGTGAGTGAGTGAGTGAGTGAGAACAAATGAGTTAAAGCAAGTGAGTGAGAGAGATCGAATGAATGAAAGTCTGAATGACAGAAAGAAAAAAGGATGAAGAAAGAAGCATGAAGAAAAAAAAATGTATATGGAGTTGCTGACATGAGTGCAATCTACAAAGCCGTTGAGGCTGATCCTCATGGGAGGATTATTGCACCAGGACCCTTAGCACTTTTAAAATGCCATTCAATGCCACGGGCTAGATGTAAACTGCAGATGACCATGTTGTGGTAGTTACCATGGATACCCAAGTGATGTGTGAGCTAACACATAGGCCCAACAGATTCCAAGAAGGCCAGAATCACCAGCGGCACCACCATCGATTGTCAGGTCACCCGGATTCAGCAAATACCAGAGTCCAAAATGATGCAGGTTTATACTGTTAATTTTCAGTTTATCGTTACAGTTGGTGTTATTCCATGTCGGAAGGGACGCAGCTACAGCCAGTGGGGTAACTAGAGACAGGCAGGCAGCTATGTGCAACAAAGGTAGGCGTGTTGTTTTCATATGCAGATCTGAAATATTGTCTTATATGCAAGAGGAGGAGTGATGGGGGTTCAGGCAAAAGCCAGGCTATGGATTGCATTGCTAAATGCTCCATCAGAGTGCAATGGTCGCCTGTCCTTTTTTTAAGTGATGATGTGGGTTTAGCCTGTGCTGTATGTATGTATGGGTGGCTGACTGCCACCCACCCAGAAAGTGTATGGGAGGCTGGTTGGCTGCCAGCCTTCCTTCCATTCCTATGAGTAATGTGAGTGCTCATGAAAGGGACATGGTTGGGTCCACCCCTTTCCCGGTTATCCCCTCTAGGCCTTTTGGCTTAGATCAAGTGTAAAAAAAGAAAGGATCTTGCGACAGATCGCATCCTGAGGCACGTTTTTTTTTTTTGTGTGAATACTTGCACTTGGGTGACTTGTGAGCACATACTGATACATACGTTCCCTATCTGGGGACCATAAATTAAATGGATTTTTGAGAAAGGGAGCTGATTTGGAAGCTTGCTTCTGTCGCCCTATGCATTGACCCGATGTGGCAGTATCTTCGGGTAGTGAACAGTGCACCACCCCATTCCAGTGTTAAACAAGAAAGATTCTCATTTAATCCTCCGTGGGTGAGAATTTGAGTTTGAGAATTGGAGACCAAAATGATGAGTTGCACTTACTGGTTTATGAACGTCTATTCATTTAGCGTTTTAATGACCATGTTTGCACACTGATTGGTGTAAAAAAATAAAATAAAACTAAATAATAATAATCTAGCACACCTGTGCAGGTTTGACATGACATGACAGGTAGCTGTCTTGTGGGTGGTGCTGAATCCTGTTAAATGACATGAGGGTCTCATGCCTATACACAAGGGTGTGTCATTGCTGTTGCTTGACCATGCATTGGTTTCTGTGGTCAGTGAATGATAAAAACAAAATTTACCATCCATTGATGGATGGGAAATCCGCCATGAGGCATTTGTTTTTAGAAACTGCTGCTCACAACCAATGTTGCAATGGAGTGTCTCCATCTGCTGGTGGTATTGGAAAGGCATTAGTGCTATGACAGGGTCTGAAGAAGAAGAAGAAGAAGAAGAAGACGGAAAAAAATATATATAAAAAGAAAAAGAGAGAGAGAGAGAGAGACTGACTTAGTGAGCGAGTGAGTGAGAGAGTGAGAGTGAGTGAGAGTGAATGAGTGAGTGAGTGATTGAGTGAGTGAGTGAGTGAGTGAGTGAGAACAAATGAGTTAAAGCAAGTGAGTGAGAGAGATCGAATGAATGAAAGTCTGAATGACAGAAAGAAAAAAGGATGAAGAAAGAAGCATGAAGAAAAAAAAATGTATATGGAGTTGCTGACATGAGTGCAATCTACAAAGCCGTTGAGGCTGATCCTCATGGGAGGATTATTGCACCAGGACCCTTAGCACTTTTAAAATGCCATTCAATGCCACGGGCTAGATGTAAACTGCAGATGACCATGTTGTGGTAGTTACCATGGATACCCAAGTGATGTGTGAGCTAACACATAGGCCCAACAGATTCCAAGAAGGCCAGAATCACCAGCGGCACCACCATCGATTGTCAGGTCACCCGGATTCAGCAAATACCAGAGTCCAAAATGATGCAGGTTTATACTGTTAATTTTCAGTTTATCGTTACAGTTGGTGTTATTCCATGTCGGAAGGGACGCAGCTACAGCCAGTGGGGTAACTAGAGACAGGCAGGCAGCTATGTGCAACAAAGGTAGGCGTGTTGTTTTCATATGCAGATCTGAAATATTGTCTTATATGCAAGAGGAGGAGTGATGGGGGTTCAGGCAAAAGCCAGGCTATGGATTGCATTGCTAAATGCTCCATCAGAGTGCAATGGTCGCCTGTCCTTTTTTTAAGTGATGATGTGGGTTTAGCCTGTGCTGTATGTATGTATGGGTGGCTGACTGCCACCCACCCAGAAAGTGTATGGGAGGCTGGTTGGCTGCCAGCCTTCCTTCCATTCCTATGAGTAATGTGAGTGCTCATGAAGGGGACATGGTTGGGTCCACCCCTTTCCCGGTTATCCCCTCTAGGCCTTTTGGCTTAGATCAAGTGTAAAAAAAGAAAGGATCTTGCGACAGATCGCATCCTGAGGCACGTTTTTTTTTGTGTGAATACTTGCACTTGGGTGACTTGTGAGCACATACTGATACATACGTTCCCTATCTGGGGACCATAAATTAAATGGATTTTTGAGAAAGGGAGCTGATTTGGAAGCTTGCTTCTGTCGCCCTATGCATTGACCCGATGTGGCAGTATCTTCGGGTAGTGAACAGTGCACCACCCCATTCCAGTGTTAAACAAGAAAGATTCTCATTTAATCCTCCGTGGGTGAGAATTTGAGTTTGAGAATTGGAGACCAAAATGATGAGTTGCACTGACTGGTTTATGAACGTCTATTCATTTAGCGTTTTAATGACCATGTTTGCACACTGATTGGTGTAAAAAAATAAAATAAAACTAAATAATAATAATCTAGCACACCTGTGCAGGTTTGACATGACATGACAGGTAGCTGTCTTGTGGGTGGTGCTGAATCCTGTTAAATGACATGAGGGTCTCATGCCTATACACAAGGGTGTGTCATTGCTGTTGCTTGACCATGCATTGGTTTCTGTGGTCAGTGAATGATAAAAACAAAATTTACCATCCATTGATGGATGGGAAATCCGCCATGAGGCATTTGTTTTTAGAAACTGCTGCTCACAACCAATGTTGCAATGGAGTGTCTCCATCTGCTGGTGGTATTGGAAAGGCATTAGTGCTATGACAGGGTCTGAAGAAGAAGAAGAAGAAGAAGAAGAAGAAGAAGAAGAAGAAGAAGAAGAAGAAGAAGACGGAAAAAAATATATATAAAAAGAAAAAGAGAGAGAGAGAGAGAGACTGACTTAGTGAGCGAGTGAGTGAGAGAGTGAGAGTGAGTGAGAGTGAATGAGTGAGTGAGTGATTGAGTGAGTGAGTGAGTGAGAACAAATGAGTTAAAGCAAGTGAGTGAGAGAGATCGAATGAATGAAAGTCTGAATGACAGAAAGAAAAAAGGATGAAGAAAGAAGCATGAAGAAAAAAAAATGTATATGGAGTTGCTGACATGAGTGCAATCTACAAAGCCGTTGAGGCTGATCCTCATGGGAGGATTATTGCACCAGGACCCTTAGCACTTTTAAAATGCCATTCAATGCCACGGGCTAGATGTAAACTGCAGATGACCATGTTGTGGTAGTTACCATGGATACCCAAGTGATGTGTGAGCTAACACATAGGCCCAACAGATTCCAAGAAGGCCAGAATCACCAGCGGCACCACCATCGATTGTCAGGTCACCCGGATTCAGCAAATACCAGAGTCCAAAATGATGCAGGTTTATACTGTTAATTTTCAGTTTATCGTTACAGTTGGTGTTATTCCATGTCGGAAGGGACGCAGCTACAGCCAGTGGGGTAACTAGAGACAGGCAGGCAGCTATGTGCAACAAAGGTAGGCATGTTGTTTTCATATGCAGATCTGAAATATTGTCTTATATGCAAGAGGAGGAGTGATGGGGGTTCAGGCAAAAGCCAGGCTATGGATTGCATTGCTAAATGCTCCATCAGAGTGCAATGGTCGCCTGTCCTTTTTTTAAGTGATGATGTGGGTTTAGCCTGTGCTGTATGTATGTATGGGTGGCTGACTGCCACCCACCCAGAAAGTGTATGGGAGGCTGGTTGGCTGCCAGCCTTCCTTCCATTCCTATGAGTAATGTGAGTGCTCATGAAGGGGACATGGTTGGGTCCACCCCTTTCCCGGTTATCCCCTCTAGGCCTTTTGGCTTAGATCAAGTGTAAAAAAAGAAAGGATCTTGCGACAGATCGCATCCTGAGGCACGTTTTTTTTTGTGTGAATACTTGCACTTGGGTGACTTGTGAGCACATACTGATACATACGTTCCCTATCTGGGGACCATAAATTAAATGGATTTTTGAGAAAGGGAGCTGATTTGGAAGCTTGCTTCTGTCGCCCTATGCATTGACCCGATGTGGCAGTATCTTCGGGTAGTGAACAGTGCACCACCCCATTCCAGTGTTAAACAAGAAAGATTCTCATTTAATCCTCCGTGGGTGAGAATTTGAGTTTGAGAATTGGAGACCAAAATGATGAGTTGCACTGACTGGTTTATGAACGTCTATTCATTTAGCGTTTTAATGACCATGTTTGCACACTGATTGGTGTAAAAAAATAAAATAAAACTAAATAATAATAATCTAGCACACCTGTGCAGGTTTGACATGACATGACAGGTAGCTGTCTTGTGGGTGGTGCTGAATCCTGTTAAATGACATGAGGGTCTCATGCCTATACACAAGGGTGTGTCATTGCTGTTGCTTGACCATGCATTGGTTTCTGTGGTCAGTGAATGATAAAAACAAAATTTACCATCCATTGATGGATGGGAAATCCGCCATGAGGCATTTGTTTTTAGAAACTGCTGCTCACAACCAATGTTGCAATGGAGTGTCTCCATCTGCTGGTGGTATTGGAAAGGCATTAGTGCTATGACAGGGTCTGAAGAAGAAGAAGAAGAAGAAGAAGAAGAAGAAGAAGACGGAAAAAAATATATATAAAAAGAAAAAGAGAGAGAGAGAGAGAGACTGACTTAGTGAGCGAGTGAGTGAGAGAGTGAGAGTGAGTGAGAGTGAATGAGTGAGTGAGTGATTGAGTGAGTGAGTGAGTGAGTGAGAACAAATGAGTTAAAGCAAGTGAGTGAGAGAGATCGAATGAATGAAAGTCTGAATGACAGAAAGAAAAAAGGATGAAGAAAGAAGCATGAAGAAAAAAAAATGTATATGGAGTTGCTGACATGAGTGCAATCTACAAAGCCGTTGAGGCTGATCCTCATGGGAGGATTATTGCACCAGGACCCTTAGCACTTTTAAAATGCCATTCAATGCCACGGGCTAGATGTAAACTGCAGATGACCATGTTGTGGTAGTTACCATGGATACCCAAGTGATGTGTGAGCTAACACATAGGCCCAACAGATTCCAAGAAGGCCAGAATCACCAGCGGCACCACCATCGATTGTCAGGTCACCCGGATTCAGCAAATACCAGAGTCCAAAATGATGCAGGTTTATACTGTTAATTTTCAGTTTATCGTTACAGTTGGTGTTATTCCATGTCGGAAGGGACGCAGCTACAGCCAGTGGGGTAACTAGAGACAGGCAGGCAGCTATGTGCAACAAAGGTAGGCGTGTTGTTTTCATATGCAGATCTGAAATATTGTCTTATATGCAAGAGGAGGAGTGATGGGGGTTCAGGCAAAAGCCAGGCTATGGATTGCATTGCTAAATGCTCCATCAGAGTGCAATGGTCGCCTGTCCTTTTTTTAAGTGATGATGTGGGTTTAGCCTGTGCTGTATGTATGTATGGGTGGCTGACTGCCACCCACCCAGAAAGTGTATGGGAGGCTGGTTGGCTGCCAGCCTTCCTTCCATTCCTATGAGTAATGTGAGTGCTCATGAAGGGGACATGGTTGGGTCCACCCCTTTCCCGGTTATCCCCTCTAGGCCTTTTGGCTTAGATCAAGTGTAAAAAAAGAAAGGATCTTGCGACAGATCGCATCCTGAGGCACGTTTTTTTTTGTGTGAATACTTGCACTTGGGTGACTTGTGAGCACATACTGATACATACGTTCCCTATCTGGGGACCATAAATTAAATGGATTTTTGAGAAAGGGAGCTGATTTGGAAGCTTGCTTCTGTCGCCCTATGCATTGACCCGATGTGGCAGTATCTTCGGGTAGTGAACAGTGCACCACCCCATTCCAGTGTTAAACAAGAAAGATTCTCATTTAATCCTCCGTGGGTGAGAATTTGAGTTTGAGAATTGGAGACCAAAATGATGAGTTGCACTGACTGGTTTATGAACGTCTATTCATTTAGCGTTTTAATGACCATGTTTGCACACTGATTGGTGTAAAAAAATAAAATAAAACTAAATAATAATAATCTAGCACACCTGTGCAGGTTTGACATGACATGACAGGTAGCTGTCTTGTGGGTGGTGCTGAATCCTGTTAAATGACATGAGGGTCTCATGCCTATACACAAGGGTGTGTCATTGCTGTTGCTTGACCATGCATTGGTTTCTGTGGTCAGTGAATGATAAAAACAAAATTTACCATCCATTGATGGATGGGAAATCCGCCATGAGGCATTTGTTTTTAGAAACTGCTGCTCACAACCAATGTTGCAATGGAGTGTCTCCATCTGCTGGTGGTATTGGAAAGGCATTAGTGCTATGACAGGGTCTGAAGAAGAAGAAGAAGAAGAAGAAGAAGAAGACGGAAAAAAATATATATAAAAAGAAAAAGAGAGAGAGAGAGAGAGACTGACTTAGTGAGCGAGTGAGTGAGAGAGTGAGAGTGAGTGAGAGTGAATGAGTGAGTGAGTGATTGAGTGAGTGAGTGAGTGAGAACAAATGAGTTAAAGCAAGTGAGTGAGAGAGATCGAATGAATGAAAGTCTGAATGACAGAAAGAAAAAAGGATGAAGAAAGAAGCATGAAGAAAAAAAAATGTATATGGAGTTGCTGACATGAGTGCAATCTACAAAGCCGTTGAGGCTGATCCTCATGGGAGGATTATTGCACCAGGACCCTTAGCACTTTTAAAATGCCATTCAATGCCACGGGCTAGATGTAAACTGCAGATGACCATGTTGTGGTAGTTACCATGGATACCCAAGTGATGTGTGAGCTAACACATAGGCCCAACAGATTCCAAGAAGGCCAGAATCACCAGCGGCACCACCATCGATTGTCAGGTCACCCGGATTCAGCAAATACCAGAGTCCAAAATGATGCAGGTTTATACTGTTAATTTTCAGTTTATCGTTACAGTTGGTGTTATTCCATGTCGGAAGGGACGCAGCTACAGCCAGTGGGGTAACTAGAGACAGGCAGGCAGCTATGTGCAACAAAGGTAGGCGTGTTGTTTTCATATGCAGATCTGAAATATTGTCTTATATGCAAGAGGAGGAGTGATGGGGGTTCAGGCAAAAGCCAGGCTATGGATTGCATTGCTAAATGCTCCATCAGAGTGCAATGGTCGCCTGTCCTTTTTTTAAGTGATGATGTGGGTTTAGCCTGTGCTGTATGTATGTATGGGTGGCTGACTGCCACCCACCCAGAAAGTGTATGGGAGGCTGGTTGGCTGCCAGCCTTCCTTCCATTCCTATGAGTAATGTGAGTGCTCATGAAGGGGACATGGTTGGGTCCACCCCTTTCCCGGTTATCCCCTCTAGGCCTTTTGGCTTAGATCAAGTGTAAAAAAAGAAAGGATCTTGCGACAGATCGCATCCTGAGGCACGTTTTTTTTTGTGTGAATACTTGCACTTGGGTGACTTGTGAGCACATACTGATACATACGTTCCCTATCTGGGGACCATAAATTAAATGGATTTTTGAGAAAGGGAGCTGATTTGGAAGCTTGCTTCTGTCGCCCTATGCATCGACCCGATGTGGCAGTATCTTCGGGTAGTGAACAGTGCACCACCCCATTCCAGTGTTAAACAAGAAAGATTCTCATTTAATCCTCCGTGGGTGAGAATTTGAGTTTGAGAATTGGAGACCAAAATGATGAGTTGCACTGACTGGTTTATGAACGTCTATTCATTTAGCGTTTTAATGACCATGTTTGCACACTGATTGGTGTAAAAAAATAAAATAAAACTAAATAATAATAATCTAGCACACCTGTGCAGGTTTGACATGACATGACAGGTAGCTGTCTTGTGGGTGGTGCTGAATCCTGTTAAATGACATGAGGGTCTCATGCCTATACACAAGGGTGTGTCATTGCTGTTGCTTGACCATGCATTGGTTTCTGTGGTCAGTGAATGATAAAAACAAAATTTACCATCCATTGATGGATGGGAAATCCGCCATGAGGCATTTGTTTTTAGAAACTGCTGCTCACAACCAATGTTGCAATGGAGTGTCTCCATCTGCTGGTGGTATTGGAAAGGCATTAGTGCTATGACAGGGTCTGAAGAAGAAGAAGAAGAAGAAGAAGAAGAAGAAGACGGAAAAAAATATATATAAAAAGAAAAAGAGAGAGAGAGAGAGAGACTGACTTAGTGAGCGAGTGAGTGAGAGAGTGAGAGTGAGTGAGAGTGAATGAGTGAGTGAGTGATTGAGTGAGTGAGTGAGTGAGTGAGAACAAATGAGTTAAAGCAAGTGAGTGAGAGAGATCGAATGAATGAAAGTCTGAATGACAGAAAGAAAAAAGGATGAAGAAAGAAGCATGAAGAAAAAAAATGTATATGGAGTTGCTGACATGAGTGCAATCTACAAAGCCGTTGAGGCTGATCCTCATGGGAGGATTATTGCACCAGGACCCTTAGCACTTTTAAAATGCCATTCAATGCCACGGGCTAGATGTAAACTGCAGATGACCATGTTGTGGTAGTTACCATGGATACCCAAGTGATGTGTGAGCTAACACATAGGCCCAACAGATTCCAAGAAGGCCAGAATCACCAGCGGCACCACCATCGATTGTCAGGTCACCCGGATTCAGCAAATACCAGAGTCCAAAATGATGCAGGTTTATACTGTTAATTTTCAGTTTATCGTTACAGTTGGTGTTATTCCATGTCGGAAGGGACGCAGCTACAGCCAGTGGGGTAACTAGAGACAGGCAGGCAGCTATGTGCAACAAAGGTAGGCGTGTTGTTTTCATATGCAGATCTGAAATATTGTCTTATATGCAAGAGGAGGAGTGATGGGGGTTCAGGCAAAAGCCAGGCTATGGATTGCATTGCTAAATGCTCCATCAGAGTGCAATGGTCGCCTGTCCTTTTTTTAAGTGATGATGTGGGTTTAGCCTGTGCTGTATATATGTATGGGTGGCTGACTGCCACCCACCCAGAAAGTGTATGGGAGGCTGGTTGGCTGCCAGCCTTCCTTCCATTCCTATGAGTAATGTGAGTGCTCATGAAGGGGACATGGTTGGGTCCACCCCTTTCCCGGTTATCCCCTCTAGGCCTTTTGGCTTAGATCAAGTGTAAAAAAAGAAAGGATCTTGCGACAGATCGCATCCTGAGGCACGTTTTTTTTTTGTGTGAATACTTGCACTTGGGTGACTTGTGAGCACATACTGATACATACGTTCCCTATCTGGGGACCATAAATTAAATGGATTTTTGAGAAAGGGAGCTGATTTGGAAGCTTGCTTCTGTCGCCCTATGCATTGACCCGATGTGGCAGTATCTTCGGGTAGTGAACAGTGCACCACCCCATTCCAGTGTTAAACAAGAAAGATTCTCATTTAATCCTCCGTGGGTGAGAATTTGAGTTTGAGAATTGGAGACCAAAATGATGAGTTGCACTGACTGGTTTATGAACGTCTATTCATTTAGCGTTTTAATGACCATGTTTGCACACTGATTGGTGTAAAAAAATAAAATAAAACTAAATAATAATAATCTAGCACACCTGTGCAGGTTTGACATGACATGACAGGTAGCTGTCTTGTGGGTGGTGCTGAATCCTGTTAAATGACATGAGGGTCTCATGCCTATACACAAGGGTGTGTCATTGCTGTTGCTTGACCATGCATTGGTTTCTGTGGTCAGTGAATGATAAAAACAAAATTTACCATCCATTGATGGATGGGAAATCCGCCATGAGGCATTTGTTTTTAGAAACTGCTGCTCACAACCAATGTTGCAATGGAGTGTCTCCATCTGCTGGTGGTATTGGAAAGGCATTAGTGCTATGACAGGGTCTGAAGAAGAAGAAGAAGAAGAAGAAGAAGAAGAAGAAGACGGAAAAAAATATATATAAAAAGAAAAAGAGAGAGAGAGAGAGAGACTGACTTAGTGAGCGAGTGAGTGAGAGAGTGAGAGTGAGTGAGAGTGAATGAGTGAGTGAGTGATTGAGTGAGTGAGTGAGTGAGTGAGTGAGAACAAATGAGTTAAAGCAAGTGAGTGAGAGAGATCGAATGAATGAAAGTCTGAATGACAGAAAGAAAAAAGGATGAAGAAAGAAGCATGAAGAAAAAAAAATGTATATGGAGTTGCTGACATGAGTGCAATCTACAAAGCCGTTGAGGCTGATCCTCATGGGAGGATTATTGCACCAGGACCCTTAGCACTTTTAAAATGCCATTCAATGCCACGGGCTAGATGTAAACTGCAGATGACCATGTTGTGGTAGTTACCATGGATACCCAAGTGATGTGTGAGCTAACACATAGGCCCAACAGATTCCAAGAAGGCCAGAATCACCAGCGGCACCACCATCGATTGTCAGGTCACCCGGATTCAGCAAATACCAGAGTCCAAAATGATGCAGGTTTATACTGTTAATTTTCAGTTTATCGTTACAGTTGGTGTTATTCCATGTCGGAAGGGACGCAGCTACAGCCAGTGGGGTAACTAGAGACAGGCAGGCAGCTATGTGCAACAAAGGTAGGCGTGTTGTTTTCATATGCAGATCTGAAATATTGTCTTATATGCAAGAGGAGGAGTGATGGGGGTTCAGGCAAAAGCCAGGCTATGGATTGCATTGCTAAATGCTCCATCAGAATGCAATGGTCGCCTGTCCTTTTTTTAAGTGATGATGTGGGTTTAGCCTGTGCTGTATGTATGTATGGGTGGCTGACTGCCACCCACCCAGAAAGTGTATGGGAGGCTGGTTGGCTGCCAGCCTTCCTTCCATTCCTATGAGTAATGTGAGTGCTCATGAAGGGGACATGGTTGGGTCCACCCCTTTCCCGGTTATCCCCTCTAGGCCTTTTGGCTTAGATCAAGTGTAAAAAAAGAAAGGATCTTGCGACAGATCGCATCCTGAGGCACGTTTTTTTTTGTGTGAATACTTGCACTTGGGTGACTTGTGAGCACATACTGATACATACGTTCCCTATCTGGGGACCATAAATTAAATGGATTTTTGAGAAAGGGAGCTGATTTGGAAGCTTGCTTCTGTCGCCCTATGCATCGACCCGATGTGGCAGTATCTTCGGGTAGTGAACAGTGCACCACCCCATTCCAGTGTTAAACAAGAAAGATTCTCATTTAATCCTCCGTGGGTGAGAATTTGAGTTTGAGAATTGGAGACCAAAATGATGAGTTGCACTGACTGGTTTATGAACGTCTATTCATTTAGCGTTTTAATGACCATGTTTGCACACTGATTGGTGTAAAAAAATAAAATAAAACTAAATAATAATAATCTAGCACACCTGTGCAGGTTTGACATGACATGACAGGTAGCTGTCTTGTGGGTGGTGCTGAATCCTGTTAAATGACATGAGGGTCTCATGCCTATACACAAGGGTGTGTCATTGCTGTTGCTTGACCATGCATTGGTTTCTGTGGTCAGTGAATGATAAAAACAAAATTTACCATCCATTGATGGATGGGAAATCCGCCATGAGGCATTTGTTTTTAGAAACTGCTTCTCACAACCAATGTTGCAATGGAGTGTCTCCATCTGCTGGTGGTATTGGAAAGGCATTAGTGCTATGACAGGGTCTGAAGAAGAAGAAGAAGAAGAAGAAGAAGACGGAAAAAAATATATATAAAAAGAAAAAGAGAGAGAGAGAGAGAGACTGACTTAGTGAGCGAGTGAGTGAGAGAGTGAGAGTGAGTGAGAGTGAATGAGTGAGTGAGTGATTGAGTGAGTGAGTGAGTGAGTGAGAACAAATGAGTTAAAGCAAGTGAGTGAGAGAGATCGAATGAATGAAAGTCTGAATGACAGAAAGAAAAAAGGATGAAGAAAGAAGCATGAAGAAAAAAAAATGTATATGGAGTTGCTGACATGAGTGCAATCTACAAAGCCGTTGAGGCTGATCCTCATGGGAGGATTATTGCACCAGGACCCTTAGCACTTTTAAAATGCCATTCAATGCCACGGGCTAGATGTAAACTGCAGATGACCATGTTGTGGTAGTTACCATGGATACCCAAGTGATGTGTGAGCTAACACATAGGCCCAACAGATTCCAAGAAGGCCAGAATCACCAGCGGCACCACCATCGATTGTCAGGTCACCCGGATTCAGCAAATACCAGAGTCCAAAATGATGCAGGTTTATACTGTTAATTTTCAGTTTATCGTTACAGTTGGTGTTATTCCATGTCGGAAGGGACGCAGCTACAGCCAGTGGGGTAACTAGAGACAGGCAGGCAGCTATGTGCAACAAAGGTAGGCGTGTTGTTTTCATATGCAGATCTGAAATATTGTCTTATATGCAAGAGGAGGAGTGATGGGGGTTCAGGCAAAAGCCAGGCTATGGATTGCATTGCTAAATGCTCCATCAGAGTGCAATGGTCGCCTGTCCTTTTTTTAAGTGATGATGTGGGTTTAGCCTGTGCTGTATGTATGTATGGGTGGCTGACTGCCACCCACCCAGAAAGTGTATGGGAGGCTGGTTGGCTGCCAGCCTTCCTTCCATTCCTATGAGTAATGTGAGTGCTCATGAAGGGGACATGGTTGGGTCCACCCCTTTCCCGGTTATCCCCTCTAGGCCTTTTGGCTTAGATCAAGTGTAAAAAAAGAAAGGATCTTGCGACAGATCGCATCCTGAGGCACGTTTTTTTTTGTGTGAATACTTGCACTTGGGTGACTTGTGAGCACATACTGATACATACGTTCCCTATCTGGGGACCATAAATTAAATGGATTTTTGAGAAAGGGAGCTGATTTGGAAGCTTGCTTCTGTCGCCCTATGCATTGACCCGATGTGGCAGTATCTTCGGGTAGTGAACAGTGCACCACCCCATTCCAGTGTTAAACAAGAAAGATTCTCATTTAATCCTCCGTGGGTGAGAATTTGAGTTTGAGAATTGGAGACCAAAATGATGAGTTGCACTGACTGGTTTATGAACGTCTATTCATTTAGCGTTTTAATGACCATGTTTGCACACTGATTGGTGTAAAAAAATAAAATAAAACTAAATAATAATAATCTAGCACACCTGTGCAGGTTTGACATGACATGACAGGTAGCTGTCTTGTGGGTGGTGCTGAATCCTGTTAAATGACATGAGGGTCTCGTGCCTATACACAAGGGTGTGTCATTGCTGTTGCTTGACCATGCATTGGTTTCTGTGGTCAGTGAATGATAAAAACAAAATTTACCATCCATTGATGGATGGGAAATCCGCCATGAGGCATTTGTTTTTAGAAACTGCTGCTCACAACCAATGTTGCAATGGAGTGTCTCCATCTGCTGGTGGTATTGGAAAGGCATTAGTGCTATGACAGGGTCTGAAGAAGAAGAAGAAGAAGAAGAAGAAGAAGACGGAAAAAAATATATATAAAAAGAAAAAGAGAGAGAGAGAGAGAGACTGACTTAGTGAGCGAGTGAGTGAGAGAGTGAGAGTAAGTGAGAGTGAATGAGTGAGTGAGTGATTGAGTGAGTGAGTGAGTGAGTGAGTGAGAACAAATGAGTTAAAGCAAGTGAGTGAGAGAGATCGAATGAATGAAAGTCTGAATGACAGAAAGAAAAAAGGATGAAGAAAGAAGCATGAAGAAAAAAAAATGTATATGGAGTTGCTGACATGAGTGCAATCTACAAAGCCGTTGAGGCTGATCCTCATGGGAGGATTATTGCACCAGGACCCTTAGCACTTTTAAAATGCCATTCAATGCCACGGGCTAGATGTAAACTGCAGATGACCATGTTGTGGTAGTTACCATGGATACCCAAGTGATGTGTGAGCTAACACATAGGCCCAACAGATTCCAAGAAGGCCAGAATCACCAGCGGCACCACCATCGATTGTCAGGTCACCCGGATTCAGCAAATACCAGAGTCCAAAATGATGCAGGTTTATACTGTTAATTTTCAGTTTATCGTTACAGTTGGTGTTATTCCATGTCGGAAGGGACGCAGCTACAGCCAGTGGGGTAACTAGAGACAGGCAGGCAGCTATGTGCAACAAAGGTAGGCGTGTTGTTTTCATATGCAGATCTGAAATATTGTCTTATATGCAAGAGGAGGAGTGATGGGGGTTCAGGCAAAAGCCAGGCTATGGATTGCATTGCTAAATGCTCCATCAGAGTGCAATGGTCGCCTGTCCTTTTTTTAAGTGATGATGTGGGTTTAGCCTGTGCTGTATGTATGTATGGGTGGCTGACTGCCACCCACCCAGAAAGTCTATGGGAGGCTGGTTGGCTGCCAGCCTTCCTTCCATTCCTATGAGTAATGTGAGTGCTCATGAAGGGGACATGGTTGGGTCCACCCCTTTCCCGGTTATCCCCTCTAGGCCTTTTGGCTTAGATCAAGTGTAAAAAAAGAAAGGATCTTGCGACAGATCGCATCCTGAGGCACGTTTTTTTTTGTGTGAATACTTGCACTTGGGTGACTTGTGAGCACATACTGATACATACGTTCCCTATCTGGGGACCATAAATTAAATGGATTTTTGAGAAAGGGAGCTGATTTGGAAGCTTGCTTCTGTCGCCCTATGCATTGACCCGATGTGGCAGTATCTTCGGGTAGTGAACAGTGCACCACCCCATTCCAGTGTTAAACAAGAAAGATTCTCATTTAATCCTCCGTGGGTGAGAATTTGAGTTTGAGAATTGGAGACCAAAATGATGAGTTGCACTGACTGGTTTATGAACGTCTATTCATTTAGCGTTTTAATGACCATGTTTGCACACTGATTGGTGTAAAAAAATAAAATAAAACTAAATAATAATAATCTAGCACACCTGTGCAGGTTTGACATGACATGACAGGTAGCTGTCTTGTGGGTGGTGCTGAATCCTGTTAAATGACATGAGGGTCTCATGCCTATACACAAGGGTGTGTCATTGCTGTTGCTTGACCATGCATTGGTTTCTGTGGTCAGTGAATGATAAAAACAAAATTTACCATCCATTGATGGATGGGAAATCCGCCATGAGGCATTTGTTTTTAGAAACTGCTGCTCACAACCAATGTTGCAATGGAGTGTCTCCATCTGCTGGTGGTATTGGAAAGGCATTAGTGCTATGACAGGGTCTGAAGAAGAAGAAGAAGAAGAAGAAGAAGAAGAAGACGGAAAAAAATATATATAAAAAGAAAAAGAGAGAGAGAGAGAGAGACTGACTTAGTGAGCGAGTGAGTGAGAGAGTGAGAGTGAGTGAGAGTGAATGAGTGAGTGAGTGATTGAGTGAGTGAGTGAGTGAGTGAGAACAAATGAGTTAAAGCAAGTGAGTGAGAGAGATCGAATGAATGAAAGTCTGAATGACAGAAAGAAAAAAGGATGAAGAAAGAAGCATGAAGAAAAAAAAATGTATATGGAGTTGCTGACATGAGTGCAATCTACAAAGCCGTTGAGGCTGATCCTCATGGGAGGATTATTGCACCAGGACCCTTAGCACTTTTAAAATGCCATTCAATGCCACGGGCTAGATGTAAACTGCAGATGACCATGTTGTGGTAGTTACCATGGATACCCAAGTGATGTGTGAGCTAACACATAGGCCCAACAGATTCCAAGAAGGCCAGAATCACCAGCGGCACCACCATCGATTGTCAGGTCACCCGGATTCAGCAAATACCAGAGTCCAAAATGATGCAGGTTTATACTGTTAATTTTCAGTTTATCGTTACAGTTGGTGTTATTCCATGTCGGAAGGGACGCAGCTACAGCCAGTGGGGTAACTAGAGACAGGCAGGCAGCTATGTGCAACAAAGGTAGGCGTGTTGTTTTCATATGCAGATCTGAAATATTGTCTTATATGCAAGAGGAGGAGTGATGGGGGTTCAGGCAAAAGCCAGGCTATGGATTGCATTGCTAAATGCTCCATCAGAGTGCAATGGTCGCCTGTCCTTTTTTTAAGTGATGATGTGGGTTTAGCCTGTGCTGTATGTATGTATGGGTGGCTGACTGCCACCCACCCAGAAAGTGTATGGGAGGCTGGTTGGCTGCCAGCCTTCCTTCCATTCCTATGAGTAATGTGAGTGCTCATGAAGGGGACATGGTTGGGTCCACCCCTTTCCCGGTTATCCCCTCTAGGCCTTTTGGCTTAGATCAAGTGTAAAAAAAGAAAGGATCTTGCGACAGATCGCATCCTGAGGCACGTTTTTTTTTGTGTGAATACTTGCACTTGGGTGACTTGTGAGCACATACTGATACATACGTTCCCTATCTGGGGACCATAAATTAAATGGATTTTTGAGAAAGGGAGCTGATTTGGAAGCTTGCTTCTGTCGCCCTATGCATTGACCCGATGTGGCAGTATCTTCGGGTAGTGAACAGTGCACCACCCCATTCCAGTGTTAAACAAGAAAGATTCTCATTTAATCCTCCGTGGGTGAGAATTTGAGTTTGAGAATTGGAGACCAAAATGATGAGTTGCACTGACTGGTTTATGAACGTCTATTCATTTAGCGTTTTAATGACCATGTTTGCACACTGATTGGTGTAAAAAAATAAAATAAAACTAAATAATAATAATCTAGCACACCTGTGCAGGTTTGACATGACATGACAGGTAGCTGTCTTGTGGGTGGTGCTGAATCCTGTTAAATGACATGAGGGTCTCGTGCCTATACACAAGGGTGTGTCATTGCTGTTGCTTGACCATGCATTGGTTTCTGTGGTCAGTGAATGATAAAAACAAAATTTACCATCCATTGATGGATGGGAAATCCGCCATGAGGCATTTGTTTTTAGAAACTGCTGCTCACAACCAATGTTGCAATGGAGTGTCTCCATCTGCTGGTGGTATTGGAAAGGCATTAGTGCTATGACAGGGTCTGAAGAAGAAGAAGAAGAAGAAGAAGAAGACGGAAAAAAATATATATAAAAAGAAAAAGAGAGAGAGAGAGAGAGACTGACTTAGTGAGCGAGTGAGTGAGAGAGTGAGAGTGAGTGAGAGTGAATGAGTGAGTGAGTGATTGAGTGAGTGAGTGAGTGAGTGAGAACAAATGAGTTAAAGCAAGTGAGTGAGAGAGATCGAATGAATGAAAGTCTGAATGACAGAAAGAAAAAAGGATGAAGAAAGAAGCATGAAGAAAAAAAAATGTATATGGAGTTGCTGACATGAGTGCAATCTACAAAGCCGTTGAGGCTGATCCTCATGGGAGGATTATTGCACCAGGACCCTTAGCACTTTTAAAATGCCATTCAATGCCACGGGCTAGATGTAAACTGCAGATGACCATGTTGTGGTAGTTACCATGGATACCCAAGTGATGTGTGAGCTAACACATAGGCCCAACAGATTCCAAGAAGGCCAGAATCACCAGCGGCACCACCATCGATTGTCAGGTCACCCGGATTCAGCAAATACCAGAGTCCAAAATGATGCAGGTTTATACTGTTAATTTTCAGTTTATCGTTACAGTTGGTGTTATTCCATGTCGGAAGGGACGCAGCTACAGCCAGTGGGGTAACTAGAGACAGGCAGGCAGCTATGTGCAACAAAGGTAGGCGTGTTGTTTTCATATGCAGATCTGAAATATTGTCTTATATGCAAGAGGAGGAGTGATGGGGGTTCAGACAAAAGCCAGGCTATGGATTGCATTGCTAAATGCTCCATCAGAGTGCAATGGTCGCCTGTCCTTTTTTTAAGTGATGATGTGGGTTTAGCCTGTGCTGTATGTATGTATGGGTGGCTGACTGCCACCCACCCAGAAAGTGTATGGGAGGCTGGTTGGCTGCCAGCCTTCCTTCCATTCCTATGAGTAATGTGAGTGCTCATGAAGGGGACATGGTTGGGTCCACCCCTTTCCCGGTTATCCCCTCTAGGCCTTTTGGCTTAGATCAAGTGTAAAAAAAGAAAGGATCTTGCGACAGATCGCATCCTGAGGCACGTTTTTTTTGTGTGAATACTTGCACTTGGGTGACTTGTGAGCACATACTGATACATACGTTCCCTATCTGGGGACCATATATTAAATGGATTTTTGAGAAAGGGAGCTGATTTGGAAGCTTGCTTCTGTCGCCCTATGCATTGACCCGATGTGGCAGTATCTTCGGGTAGTGAACAGTGCACCACCCCATTCCAGTGTTAAACAAGAAAGATTCTCATTTAATCCTCCGTGGGTGAGAATTTGAGTTTGAGAATTGGAGACCAAAATGATGAGTTGCACTGACTGGTTTATGAACGTCTATTCATTTAGCGTTTTAATGACCATGTTTGCACACTGATTGGTGTAAAAAAATAAAATAAAACTAAATAATAATAATCTAGCACACCTGTGCAGGTTTGACATGACATGACAGGTAGCTGTCTTGTGGGTGGTGCTGAATCCTGTTAAATGACATGAGGGTCTCATGCCTATACACAAGGGTGTGTCATTGCTGTTGCTTGACCATGCATTGGTTTCTGTGGTCAGTGAATGATAAAAACAAAATTTACCATCCATTGATGGATGGGAAATCCGCCATGAGGCATTTGTTTTTAGAAACTGCTGCTCACAACCAATGTTGCAATGGAGTGTCTCCATCTGCTGGTGGTATTGGAAAGGCATTAGTGCTATGACAGGGTCTGAAGAAGAAGAAGAAGAAGAAGAAGAAGAAGAAGACGGAAAAAAATATATATAAAAAGAAAAAGAGAGAGAGAGAGAGAGACTGACTTAGTGAGCGAGTGAGTGAGAGAGTGAGAGTGAGTGAGAGTGAATGAGTGAGTGAGTGATTGAGTGAGTGAGTGAGTGAGTGAGAACAAATGAGTTAAAGCAAGTGAGTGAGAGAGATCGAATGAATGAAAGTCTGAATGACAGAAAGAAAAAAGGATGAAGAAAGAAGCATGAAGAAAAAAAAATGTATATGGAGTTGCTGACATGAGTGCAATCTACAAAGCCGTTGAGGCTGATCCTCATGGGAGGATTATTGCACCAGGACCCTTAGCACTTTTAAAATGCCATTCAATGCCACGGGCTAGATGTAAACTGCAGATGACCATGTTGTGGTAGTTACCATGGATACCCAAGTGATGTGTGAGCTAACACATAGGCCCAACAGATTCCAAGAAGGCCAGAATCACCAGCGGCACCACCATCGATTGTCAGGTCACCCGGATTCAGCAAATACCAGAGTCCAAAATGATGCAGGTTTATACTGTTAATTTTCAGTTTATCGTTACAGTTGGTGTTATTCCATGTCGGAAGGGACGCAGCTACAGCCAGTGGGGTAACTAGAGACAGGCAGGCAGCTATGTGCAACAAAGGTAGGCGTGTTGTTTTCATATGCAGATCTGAAATATTGTCTTATATGCAAGAGGAGGAGTGATGGGGGTTCAGGCAAAAGCCAGGCTATGGATTGCATTGCTAAATGCTCCATCAGAGTGCAATGGTCGCCTGTCCTTTTTTTAAGTGATGATGTGGGTTTAGCCTGTGCTGTATGTATGTATGGGTGGCTGACTGCCACCCACCCAGAAAGTGTATGGGAGGCTGGTTGGCTGCCAGCCTTCCTTCCATTCCTATGAGTAATGTGAGTGCTCATGAAGGGGACATGGTTGGGTCCACCCCTTTCCCGGTTATCCCCTCTAGGCCTTTTGGCTTAGATCAAGTGTAAAAAAAGAAAGGATCTTGCGACAGATCGCATCCTGAGGCACGTTTTTTTTTTGTGTGAATACTTGCACTTGGGTGACTTGTGAGCACATACTGATACATACGTTCCCTATCTGGGGACCATAAATTAAATGGATTTTTGAGAAAGGGAGCTGATTTGGAAGCTTGCTTCTGTCGCCCTATGCATTGACCCGATGTGGCAGTATCTTCGGGTAGTGAACAGTGCACCACCCCATTCCAGTGTTAAACAAGAAAGATTCTCATTTAATCCTCCGTGGGTGAGAATTTGAGTTTGAGAATTGGAGACCAAAATGATGAGTTGCACTGACTGGTTTATGAACGTCTATTCATTTAGCGTTTTAATGACCATGTTTGCACACTGATTGGTGTAAAAAAATAAAATAAAACTAAATAATAATAATCTAGCACACCTGTGCAGGTTTGACATGACATGACAGGTAGCTGTCTTGTGGGTGGTGCTGAATCCTGTTAAATGACATGAGGGTCTCGTGCCTATACACAAGGGTGTGTCATTGCTGTTGCTTGACCATGCATTGGTTTCTGTGGTCAGTGAATGATAAAAACAAAATTTACCATCCATTGATGGATGGGAAATCCGCCATGAGGCATTTGTTTTTAGAAACTGCTGCTCACAACCAATGTTGCAATGGAGTGTCTCCATCTGCTGGTGGTATTGGAAAGGCATTAGTGCTATGACAGGGTCTGAAGAAGAAGAAGAAGAAGAAGAAGAAGACGGAAAAAAATATATATAAAAAGAAAAAGAGAGAGAGAGAGAGAGACTGACTTAGTGAGCGAGTGAGTGAGAGAGTGAGAGTGAGTGAGAGTGAATGAGTGAGTGAGTGATTGAGTGAGTGAGTGAGTGAGTGAGAACAAATGAGTTAAAGCAAGTGAGTGAGAGAGATCGAATGAATGAAAGTCTGAATGACAGAAAGAAAAAAGGATGAAGAAAGAAGCATGAAGAAAAAAAAATGTATATGGAGTTGCTGACATGAGTGCAATCTACAAAGCCGTTGAGGCTGATCCTCATGGGAGGATTATTGCACCAGGACCCTTAGCACTTTTAAAATGCCATTCAATGCCACGGGCTAGATGTAAACTGCAGATGACCATGTTGTGGTAGTTACCATGGATACCCAAGTGATGTGTGAGCTAACACATAGGCCCAACAGATTCCAAGAAGGCCAGAATCACCAGCGGCACCACCATCGATTGTCAGGTCACCCGGATTCAGCAAATACCAGAGTCCAAAATGATGCAGGTTTATACTGTTAATTTTCAGTTTATCGTTACAGTTGGTGTTATTCCATGTCGGAAGGGACGCAGCTACAGCCAGTGGGGTAACTAGAGACAGGCAGGCAGCTATGTGCAACAAAGGTAGGCGTGTTGTTTTCATATGCAGATCTGAAATATTGTCTTATATGCAAGAGGAGGAGTGATGGGGGTTCAGACAAAAGCCAGGCTATGGATTGCATTGCTAAATGCTCCATCAGAGTGCAATGGTCGCCTGTCCTTTTTTTAAGTGATGATGTGGGTTTAGCCTGTGCTGTATGTATGTATGGGTGGCTGACTGCCACCCACCCAGAAAGTGTATGGGAGGCTGGTTGGCTGCCAGCCTTCCTTCCATTCCTATGAGTAATGTGAGTGCTCATGAAGGGGACATGGTTGGGTCCACCCCTTTCCCGGTTATCCCCTCTAGGCCTTTTGGCTTAGATCAAGTGTAAAAAAAGAAAGGATCTTGCGACAGATCGCATCCTGAGGCACGTTTTTTTTGTGTGAATACTTGCACTTGGGTGACTTGTGAGCACATACTGATACATACGTTCCCTATCTGGGGACCATATATTAAATGGATTTTTGAGAAAGGGAGCTGATTTGGAAGCTTGCTTCTGTCGCCCTATGCATTGACCCGATGTGGCAGTATCTTCGGGTAGTGAACAGTGCACCACCCCATTCCAGTGTTAAACAAGAAAGATTCTCATTTAATCCTCCGTGGGTGAGAATTTGAGTTTGAGAATTGGAGACCAAAATGATGAGTTGCACTGACTGGTTTATGAACGTCTATTCATTTAGCGTTTTAATGACCATGTTTGCACACTGATTGGTGTAAAAAAATAAAATAAAACTAAATAATAATAATCTAGCACACCTGTGCAGGTTTGACATGACATGACAGGTAGCTGTCTTGTGGGTGGTGCTGAATCCTGTTAAATGACATGAGGGTCTCATGCCTATACACAAGGGTGTGTCATTGCTGTTGCTTGACCATGCATTGGTTTCTGTGGTCAGTGAATGATAAAAACAAAATTTACCATCCATTGATGGATGGGAAATCCGCCATGAGGCATTTGTTTTTAGAAACTGCTGCTCACAACCAATGTTGCAATGGAGTGTCTCCATCTGCTGGTGGTATTGGAAAGGCATTAGTGCTATGACAGGGTCTGAAGAAGAAGAAGAAGAAGAAGAAGAAGAAGAAGACGGAAAAAAATATATATAAAAAGAAAAAGAGAGAGAGAGAGAGAGACTGACTTAGTGAGCGAGTGAGTGAGAGAGTGAGAGTGAGTGAGAGTGAATGAGTGAGTGAGTGATTGAGTGAGTGAGTGAGTGAGAACAAATGAGTTAAAGCAAGTGAGTGAGAGAGATCGAATGAATGAAAGTCTGAATGACAGAAAGAAAAAAGGATGAAGAAAGAAGCATGAAGAAAAAAAAATGTATATGGAGTTGCTGACATGAGTGCAATCTACAAAGCCGTTGAGGCTGATCCTCATGGGAGGATTATTGCACCAGGACCCTTAGCACTTTTAAAATGCCATTCAATGCCACGGGCTAGATGTAAACTGCAGATGACCATGTTGTGGTAGTTACCATGGATACCCAAGTGATGTGTGAGCTAACACATAGGCCCAACAGATTCCAAGAAGGCCAGAATCACCAGCGGCACCACCATCGATTGTCAGGTCACCCGGATTCAGCAAATACCAGAGTCCAAAATGATGCAGGTTTATACTGTTAATTTTCAGTTTATCGTTACAGTTGGTGTTATTCCATGTCGGAAGGGACGCAGCTACAGCCAGTGGGGTAACTAGAGACAGGCAGGCAGCTATGTGCAACAAAGGTAGGCGTGTTGTTTTCATATGCAGATCTGAAATATTGTCTTATATGCAAGAGGAGGAGTGATGGGGGTTCAGGCAAAAGCCAGGCTATGGATTGCATTGCTAAATGCTCCATCAGAGTGCAATGGTCGCCTGTCCTTTTTTTAAGTGATGATGTGGGTTTAGCCTGTGCTGTATGTATGTATGGGTGGCTGACTGCCACCCACCCAGAAAGTGTATGGGAGGCTGGTTGGCTGCCAGCCTTCCTTCCATTCCTATGAGTAATGTGAGTGCTCATGAAGGGGACATGGTTGGGTCCACCCCTTTCCCGGTTATCCCCTCTAGGCCTTTTGGCTTAGATCAAGTGTAAAAAAAGAAAGGATCTTGCGACAGATCGCATCCTGAGGCACGTTTTTTTTTGTGTGAATACTTGCACTTGGGTGACTTGTGAGCACATACTGATACATACGTTCCCTATCTGGGGACCATAAATTAAATGGATTTTTGAGAAAGGGAGCTGATTTGGAAGCTTGCTTCTGTCGCCCTATGCATTGACCCGATGTGGCAGTATCTTCGGGTAGTGAACAGTGCACCACCCCATTCCAGTGTTAAACAAGAAAGATTCTCATTTAATCCTCCGTGGGTGAGAATTTGAGTTTGAGAATTGGAGACCAAAATGATGAGTTGCACTGACTGGTTTATGAACGTCTATTCATTTAGCGTTTTAATGACCATGTTTGCACACTGATTGGTGTAAAAAAATAAAATAAAACTAAATAATAATAATCTAGCACACCTGTGCAGGTTTGACATGACATGACAGGTAGCTGTCTTGTGGGTGGTGCTGAATCCTGTTAAATGACATGAGGGTCTCATGCCTATACACAAGGGTGTGTCATTGCTGTTGCTTGACCATGCATTGGTTTCTGTGGTCAGTGAATGATAAAAACAAAATTTACCATCCATTGATGGATGGGAAATCCGCCATGAGGCATTTGTTTTTAGAAACTGCTGCTCACAACCAATGTTGCAATGGAGTGTCTCCATCTGCTGGTGGTATTGGAAAGGCATTAGTGCTATGACAGGGTCTGAAGAAGAAGAAGAAGAAGAAGAAGAAGAAGAAGACGGAAAAAAATATATATAAAAAGAAAAAGAGAGAGAGAGAGAGAGACTGACTTAGTGAGCGAGTGAGTGAGAGAGTGAGAGTGAGTGAGAGTGAATGAGTGAGTGAGTGATTGAGTGAGTGAGTGAGTGAGTGAGAACAAATGAGTTAAAGCAATTGAGTGAGAGAGATCGAATGAATGAAAGTCTGAATGACAGAAAGAAAAAAGGATGAAGAAAGAAGCATGAAGAAAAAAAAATGTATATGGAGTTGCTGACATGAGTGCAATCTACAAAGCCGTTGAGGCTGATCCTCATGGGAGGATTATTGCACCAGGACCCTTAGCACTTTTAAAATGCCATTCAATGCCACGGGCTAGATGTAAACTGCAGATGACCATGTTGTGGTAGTTACCATGGATACCCAAGTGATGTGTGAGCTAACACATAGGCCCAACAGATTCCAAGAAGGCCAGAATCACCAGCGGCACCACCATCGATTGTCAGGTCACCCGGATTCAGCAAATACCAGAGTCCAAAATGATGCAGGTTTATACTGTTAATTTTCAGTTTATCGTTACAGTTGGTGTTATTCCATGTCGGAAGGGACGCAGCTACAGCCAGTGGGGTAACTAGAGACAGGCAGGCAGCTATGTGCAACAAAGGTAGGCGTGTTGTTTTCATATGCAGATCTGAAATATTGTCTTATATGCAAGAGGAGGAGTGATGGGGGTTCAGGCAAAAGCCAGGCTATGGATTGCATTGCTAAATGCTCCATCAGAGTGCAATGGTCGCCTGTCCTTTTTTTAAGTGATGATGTGGGTTTAGCCTGTGCTGTATGTATGTATGGGTGGCTGACTGCCACCCACCCAGAAAGTGTATGGGAGGCTGGTTGGCTGCCAGCCTTCCTTCCATTCCTATGAGTAATGTGAGTGCTCATGAAGGGGACATGGTTGGGTCCACCCCTTTCCCGGTTATCCCCTCTAGGCCTTTTGGCTTAGATCAAGTGTAAAAAAAGAAAGGATCTTGCGACAGATCGCATCCTGAGGCACGTTTTTTTTTGTGTGAATACTTGCACTTGGGTGACTTGTGAGCACATACTGATACATACGTTCCCTATCTGGGGACCATAAATTAAATGGATTTTTGAGAAAGGGAGCTGATTTGGAAGCTTGCTTCTGTCGCCCTATGCATTGACCCGATGTGGCAGTATCTTCGGGTAGTGAACAGTGCACCACCCCATTCCAGTGTTAAACAAGAAAGATTCTCATTTAATCCTCCGTGGGTGAGAATTTGAGTTTGAGAATTGGAGACCAAAATGATGAGTTGCACTGACTGGTTTATGAACGTCTATTCATTTAGCGTTTTAATGACCATGTTTGCACACTGATTGGTGTAAAAAAATAAAATAAAACTAAATAATAATAATCTAGCACACCTGTGCAGGTTTGACATGACATGACAGGTAGCTGTCTTGTGGGTGGTGCTGAATCCTGTTAAATGACATGAGGGTCTCGTGCCTATACACAAGGGTGTGTCATTGCTGTTGCTTGACCATGCATTGGTTTCTGTGGTCAGTGAATGATAAAAACAAAATTTACCATCCATTGATGGATGGGAAATCTGCCATGAGGCATTTGTTTTTAGAAACTGCTGCTCACAACCAATGTTGCAATGGAGTGTCTCCATCTGCTGGTGGTATTGGAAAGGCATTAGTGCTATGACAGGGTCTGAAGAAGAAGAAGAAGAAGAAGAAGAAGAAGACGGAAAAAAATATATATAAAAAGAAAAAGAGAGAGAGAGAGAGAGACTGACTTAGTGAGCGAGTGAGTGAGAGAGTGAGAGTGAGTGAGAGTGAATGAGTGAGTGAGTGATTGAGTGAGTGAGTGAGTGAGTGAGTGAGAACAAATGAGTTAAAGCAAGTGAGTGAGAGAGATCGAATGAATGAAAGTCTGAATGACAGAAAGAAAAAAGGATGAAGAAAGAAGCATGAAGAAAAAAAAATGTATATGGAGTTGCTGACATGAGTGCAATCTACAAAGCCGTTGAGGCTGATCCTCATGGGAGGATTATTGCACCAGGACCCTTAGCACTTTTAAAATGCCATTCAATGCCACGGGCTAGATGTAAACTGCAGATGACCATGTTGTGGTAGTTACCATGGATACCCAAGTGATGTGTGAGCTAACACATAGGCCCAACAGATTCCAAGAAGGCCAGAATCACCAGCGGCACCACCATCGATTGTCAGGTCACCCGGATTCAGCAAATACCAGAGTCCAAAATGATGCAGGTTTATACTGTTAATTTTCAGTTTATCGTTACAGTTGGTGTTATTCCATGTCGGAAGGGACGCAGCTACAGCCAGTGGGGTAACTAGAGACAGGCAGGCAGCTATGTGCAACAAAGGTAGGCGTGTTGTTTTCATATGCAGATCTGAAATATTGTCTTATATGCAAGAGGAGGAGTGATGGGGGTTCAGGCAAAAGCCAGGCTATGGATTGCATTGCTAAATGCTCCATCAGAGTGCAATGGTCGCCTGTCCTTTTTTTAAGTGATGATGTGGGTTTAGCCTGTGCTGTATGTATGTATGGGTGGCTGACTGCCACCCACCCAGAAAGTGTATGGGAGGCTGGTTGGCTGCCAGCCTTCCTTCCATTCCTATGAGTAATGTGAGTGCTCATGAAGGGGACATGGTTGGGTCCACCCCTTTCCCGGTTATCCCCTCTAGGCCTTTTGGCTTAGATCAAGTGTAAAAAAAGAAAGGATCTTGCGACAGATCGCATCCTGAGGCACGTTTTTTTTTGTGTGAATACTTGCACTTGGGTGACTTGTGAGCACATACTGATACATACGTTCCCTATCTGGGGACCATAAATTAAATGGATTTTTGAGAAAGGGAGCTGATTTGGAAGCTTGCTTCTGTCGCCCTATGCATTGACCCGATGTGGCAGTATCTTCGGGTAGTGAACAGTGCACCACCCCATTCCAGTGTTAAACAAGAAAGATTCTCATTTAATCCTCCGTGGGTGAGAATTTGAGTTTGAGAATTGGAGACCAAAATGATGAGTTGCACTGACTGGTTTATGAACGTCTATTCATTTAGCGTTTTAATGACCATGTTTGCACACTGATTGGTGTAAAAAAATAAAATAAAACTAAATAATAATAATCTAGCACACCTGTGCAGGTTTGACATGACATGACAGGTAGCTGTCTTGTGGGTGGTGCTGAATCCTGTTAAATGACATGAGGGTCTCGTGCCTATACACAAGGGTGTGTCATTGCTGTTGCTTGACCATGCATTGGTTTCTGTGGTCAGTGAATGATAAAAACAAAATTTACCATCCATTGATGGATGGGAAATCCGCCATGAGGCATTTGTTTTTAGAAACTGCTGCTCACAACCAATGTTGCAATGGAGTGTCTCCATCTGCTGGTGGTATTGGAAAGGCATTAGTGCTATGACAGGGTCTGAAGAAGAAGAAGAAGAAGAAGAAGAAGAAGAAGAAGACGGAAAAAAATATATATAAAAAGAAAAAGAGAGAGAGAGAGAGAGACTGACTTAGTGAGCGAGTGAGTGAGAGAGTGAGAGTGAGTGAGAGTGAATGAGTGAGTGAGTGATTGAGTGAGTGAGTGAGTGAGTGAGTGAGAACAAATGAGTTAAAGCAAGTGAGTGAGAGAGATCGAATGAATGAAAGTCTGAATGACAGAAAGAAAAAAGGATGAAGAAAGAAGCATGAAGAAAAAAAAATGTATATGGAGTTGCTGACATGAGTGCAATCTACAAAGCCGTTGAGGCTGATCCTCATGGGAGGATTATTGCACCAGGACCCTTAGCACTTTTAAAATGCCATTCAATGCCACGGGCTAGATGTAAACTGCAGATGACCATGTTGTGGTAGTTACCATGGATACCCAAGTGATGTGTGAGCTAACACATAGGCCCAACAGATTCCAAGAAGGCCAGAATCACCAGCGGCACCACCATCGATTGTCAGGTCACCCGGATTCAGCAAATACCAGAGTCCAAAATGATGCAGGTTTATACTGTTAATTTTCAGTTTATCGTTACAGTTGGTGTTATTCCATGTCGGAAGGGACGCAGCTACAGCCAGTGGGGTAACTAGAGACAGGCAGGCAGCTATGTGCAACAAAGGTAGGCGTGTTGTTTTCATATGCAGATCTGAAATATTGTCTTATATGCAAGAGGAGGAGTGATGGGGGTTCAGACAAAAGCCAGGCTATGGATTGCATTGCTAAATGCTCCATCAGAGTGCAATGGTCGCCTGTCCTTTTTTTAAGTGATGATGTGGGTTTAGCCTGTGCTGTATGTATGTATGGGTGGCTGACTGCCACCCACCCAGAAAGTGTATGGGAGGCTGGTTGGCTGCCAGCCTTCCTTCCATTCCTATGAGTAATGTGAGTGCTCATGAAGGGGACATGGTTGGGTCCACCCCTTTCCCGGTTATCCCCTCTAGGCCTTTTGGCTTAGATCAAGTGTAAAAAAAGAAAGGATCTTGCGACAGATCGCATCCTGAGGCACGTTTTTTTTGTGTGAATACTTGCACTTGGGTGACTTGTGAGCACATACTGATACATACGTTCCCTATCTGGGGACCATATATTAAATGGATTTTTGAGAAAGGGAGCTGATTTGGAAGCTTGCTTCTGTCGCCCTATGCATTGACCCGATGTGGCAGTATCTTCGGGTAGTGAACAGTGCACCACCCCATTCCAGTGTTAAACAAGAAAGATTCTCATTTAATCCTCCGTGGGTGAGAATTTGAGTTTGAGAATTGGAGACCAAAATGATGAGTTGCACTGACTGGTTTATGAACGTCTATTCATTTAGCGTTTTAATGACCATGTTTGCACACTGATTGGTGTAAAAAAATAAAATAAAACTAAATAATAATAATCTAGCACACCTGTGCAGGTTTGACATGACATGACAGGTAGCTGTCTTGTGGGTGGTGCTGAATCCTGTTAAATGACATGAGGGTCTCATGCCTATACACAAGGGTGTGTCATTGCTGTTGCTTGACCATGCATTGGTTTCTGTGGTCAGTGAATGATAAAAACAAAATTTACCATCCATTGATGGATGGGAAATCCGCCATGAGGCATTTGTTTTTAGAAACTGCTGCTCACAACCAATGTTGCAATGGAGTGTCTCCATCTGCTGGTGGTATTGGAAAGGCATTAGTGCTATGACAGGGTCTGAAGAAGAAGAAGAAGAAGAAGAAGAAGAAGACGGAAAAAAATATATATAAAAAGAAAAAGAGAGAGAGAGAGAGAGACTGACTTAGTGAGCGAGTGAGTGAGAGAGTGAGAGTGAGTGAGAGTGAATGAGTGAGTGAGTGAGTGAGTGAGTGAGTGAGAACAAATGAGTTAAAGCAAGTGAGTGAGAGAGATCGAATGAATGAAAGTCTGAATGACAGAAAGAAAAAAGGATGAAGAAAGAAGCATGAAGAAAAAAAAATGTATATGGAGTTGCTGACATGAGTGCAATCTACAAAGCCGTTGAGGCTGATCCTCATGGGAGGATTATTGCACCAGGACCCTTAGCACTTTTAAAATGCCATTCAATGCCACGGGCTAGATGTAAACTGCAGATGACCATGTTGTGGTAGTTACCATGGATACCCAAGTGATGTGTGAGCTAACACATAGGCCCAACAGATTCCAAGAAGGCCAGAATCACCAGCGGCACCACCATCGATTGTCAGGTCACCCGGATTCAGCAAATACCAGAGTCCAAAATGATGCAGGTTTATACTGTTAATTTTCAGTTTATCGTTACAGTTGGTGTTATTCCATGTCGGAAGGGACGCAGCTACAGCCAGTGGGGTAACTAGAGACAGGCAGGCAGCTATGTGCAACAAAGGTAGGCGTGTTGTTTTCATATGCAGATCTGAAATATTGTCTTATATGCAAGAGGAGGAGTGATGGGGGTTCAGGCAAAAGCCAGGCTATGGATTGCATTGCTAAATGCTCCATCAGAGTGCAATGGTCGCCTGTCCTTTTTTTAAGTGATGATGTGGGTTTAGCCTGTGCTGTATGTATGTATGGGTGGCTGACTGCCACCCACCCAGAAAGTGTATGGGAGGCTGGTTGGCTGCCAGCCTTCCTTCCATTCCTATGAGTAATGTGAGTGCTCATGAAGGGGACATGGTTGGGTCCACCCCTTTCCCGGTTATCCCCTCTAGGCCTTTTGGCTTAGATCAAGTGTAAAAAAAGAAAGGATCTTGCGACAGATCGCATCCTGAGGCACGTTTTTTTTTGTGTGAATACTTGCACTTGGGTGACTTGTGAGCACATACTGATACATACGTTCCCTATCTGGGGACCATAAATTAAATGGATTTTTGAGAAAGGGAGCTGATTTGGAAGCTTGCTTCTGTCGCCCTATGCATTGACCCGATGTGGCAGTATCTTCGGGTAGTGAACAGTGCACCACCCCATTCCAGTGTTAAACAAGAAAGATTCTCATTTAATCCTCCGTGGGTGAGAATTTGAGTTTGAGAATTGGAGACCAAAATGATGAGTTGCACTGACTGGTTTATGAACGTCTATTCATTTAGCGTTTTAATGACCATGTTTGCACACTGATTGGTGTAAAAAAATAAAATAAAACTAAATAATAATAATCTAGCACACCTGTGCAGGTTTGACATGACATGACAGGTAGCTGTCTTGTGGGTGGTGCTGAATCCTGTTAAATGACATGAGGGTCTCATGCCTATACACAAGGGTGTGTCATTGCTGTTGCTTGACCATGCATTGGTTTCTGTGGTCAGTGAATGATAAAAACAAAATTTACCATCCATTGATGGATGGGAAATCCGCCATGAGGCATTTGTTTTTAGAAACTGCTGCTCACAACCAATGTTGCAATGGAGTGTCTCCATCTGCTGGTGGTATTGGAAAGGCATTAGTGCTATGACAGGGTCTGAAGAAGAAGAAGAAGAAGAAGAAGAAGAAGAAGACGGAAAAAAATATATATAAAAAGAAAAAGAGAGAGAGAGAGAGAGACTGACTTAGTGAGCGAGTGAGTGAGAGAGTGAGAGTGAGTGAGAGTGAATGAGTGAGTGAGTGATTGAGTGAGTGAGTGAGTGAGTGAGAACAAATGAGTTAAAGCAAGTGAGTGAGAGAGATCGAATGAATGAAAGTCTGAATGACAGAAAGAAAAAAGGATGAAGAAAGAAGCATGAAGAAAAAAAAATGTATATGGAGTTGCTGACATGAGTGCAATCTACAAAGCCGTTGAGGCTGATCCTCATGGGAGGATTATTGCACCAGGACCCTTAGCACTTTTAAAATGCCATTCAATGCCACGGGCTAGATGTAAACTGCAGATGACCATGTTGTGGTAGTTACCATGGATACCCAAGTGATGTGTGAGCTAACACATAGGCCCAACAGATTCCAAGAAGGCCAGAATCACCAGCGGCACCACCATCGATTGTCAGGTCACCCGGATTCAGCAAATACCAGAGTCCAAAATGATGCAGGTTTATACTGTTAATTTTCAGTTTATCGTTACAGTTGGTGTTATTCCATGTCGGAAGGGACGCAGCTACAGCCAGTGGGGTAACTAGAGACAGGCAGGCAGCTATGTGCAACAAAGGTAGGCGTGTTGTTTTCATATGCAGATCTGAAATATTGTCTTATATGCAAGAGGAGGAGTGATGGGGGTTCAGGCAAAAGCCAGGCTATGGATTGCATTGCTAAATGCTCCATCAGAGTGCAATGGTCGCCTGTCCTTTTTTTAAGTGATGATGTGGGTTTAGCCTGTGCTGTATGTATGTATGGGTGGCTGACTGCCACCCACCCAGAAAGTGTATGGGAGGCTGGTTGGCTGCCAGCCTTCCTTCCATTCCTATGAGTAATGTGAGTGCTCATGAAGGGGACATGGTTGGGTCCACCCCTTTCCCGGTTATCCCCTCTAGGCCTTTTGGCTTAGATCAAGTGTAAAAAAAGAAAGGATCTTGCGACAGATCGCATCCTGAGGCACGTTTTTTTTTGTGTGAATACTTGCACTTGGGTGACTTGTGAGCACATACTGATACATACGTTCCCTATCTGGGGACCATAAATTAAATGGATTTTTGAGAAAGGGAGCTGATTTGGAAGCTTGCTTCTGTCGCCCTATGCATTGACCTGATGTGGCAGTATCTTCGGGTAGTGAACAGTGCACCACCCCATTCCAGTGTTAAACAAGAAAGATTCTCATTTAATCCTCCGTGGGTGAGAATTTGAGTTTGAGAATTGGAGACCAAAATGATGAGTTGCACTGACTGGTTTATGAACGTCTATTCATTTAGCGTTTTAATGACCATGTTTGCACACTGATTGGTGTAAAAAAATAAAATAAAACTAAATAATAATAATCTAGCACACTTGTGCAGGTTTGACATGACATGACAGGTAGCTGTCTTGTGGGTGGTGCTGAATCCTGTTAAATGACATGAGGGTCTCATGCCTATACACAAGGGTGTGTCATTGCTGTTGCTTGACCATGCATTGATTTCTGTGGTCAGTGAATGATAAAAACAAAATTTACCATCCATTGATGGATGGGAAATCCGCCATGAGGCATTTGTTTTTAGAAACTGCTGCTCACAACCAATGTTGCAATGGAGTGTCTCCATCTGCTGGTGGTATTGGAAAGGCATTAGTGCTATGACAGGGTCTGAAGAAGAAGAAGAAGAAGAAGAAGAAGAAGACGGAAAAAAATATATATAAAAAGAAAAAGAGAGAGAGAGAGTGAGAGTGAGTGAGAGTGAATGAGTGAGTGAGTGATTGAGTGAGTGAGTGAGTGAGTGAGAACAAATGAGTTAAAGCAAGTGAGTGAGAGAGATCGAATGAATGAAAGTCTGAATGACAGAAAGAAAAAAGGATGAAGAAAGAAGCATGAAGAAAAAAAAATGTATATGGAGTTGCTGACATGAGTGCAATCTACAAAGCCGTTGAGGCTGATCCTCATGGGAGGATTATTGCACCAGGACCCTTAGCACTTTTAAAATGCCATTCAATGCCACGGGCTAGATGTAAACTGCAGATGACCATGTTGTGGTAGTTACCATGGATACCCAAGTGATGTGTGAGCTAACACATAGGCCCAACAGATTCCAAGAAGGCCAGAATCACCAGCGGCACCACCATCGATTGTCAGGTCACCCGGATTCAGCAAATACCAGAGTCCAAAATGATGCAGGTTTATACTGTTAATTTTCAGTTTATCGTTACAGTTGGTGTTATTCCATGTCGGAAGGGACGCAGCTACAGCCAGTGGGGTAACTAGAGACAGGCAGGCAGCTATGTGCAACAAAGGTAGGCGTGTTGTTTTCATATGCAGATCTGAAATATTGTCTTATATGCAAGAGGAGGAGTGATGGGGGTTCAGGCAAAAGCCAGGCTATGGATTGCATTGCTAAATGCTCCATCAGAGTGCAATGGTCGCCTGTCCTTTTTTTAAGTGATGATGTGGGTTTAGCCTGTGCTGTATGTATGTATGGGTGGCTGACTGCCACCCACCCAGAAAGTGTATGGGAGGCTGGTTGGCTGCCAGCCTTCCTTCCATTCCTATGAGTAATGTGAGTGCTCATGAAGGGGACATGGTTGGGTCCACCCCTTTCCCGGTTATCCCCTCTAGGCCTTTTGGCTTAGATCAAGTGTAAAAAAAGAAAGGATCTTGCGACAGATCGCATCCTGAGGCACGTTTTTTTTTGTGTGAATACTTGCACTTGGGTGACTTGTGAGCACATACTGATACATACGTTCCCTATCTGGGGACCATAAATTAAATGGATTTTTGAGAAAGGGAGCTGATTTGGAAGCTTGCTTCTGTCGCCCTATGCATTGACCCGATGTGGCAGTATCTTCGGGTAGTGAACAGTGCACCACCCCATTCCAGTGTTAAACAAGAAAGATTCTCATTTAATCCTCCGTGGGTGAGAATTTGAGTTTGAGAATTGGAGACCAAAATGATGAGTTGCACTGACTGGTTTATGAACGTCTATTCATTTAGCGTTTTAATGACCATGTTTGCACACTGATTGGTGTAAAAAAATAAAATAAAACTAAATAATAATAATCTAGCACACCTGTGCAGGTTTGACATGACATGACAGGTAGCTGTCTTGTGGGTGGTGCTGAATCCTGTTAAATGACATGAGGGTCTCATGCCTATACACAAGGGTGTGTCATTGCTGTTGTTTGACCATGCATTGGTTTCTGTGGTCAGTGAATGATAAAAACAAAATTTACCATCCATTGATGGATGGGAAATCCGCCATGAGGCATTTGTTTTTAGAAACTGCTGCTCACAACCAATGTTGCAATGGAGTGTCTCCATCTGCTGGTGGTATTGGAAAGGCATTAGTGCTATGACAGGGTCTGAAGAAGAAGAAGAAGAAGAAGAAGAAGAAGAAGAAGAAGACGGAAAAAAATATATATAAAAAGAAAAAGAGAGAGAGAGAGAGAGACTGACTTAGTGAGCGAGTGAGTGAGAGAGTGAGAGTGAGTGAGAGTGAATGAGTGAGTGAGTGAGTGAGAACAAATGAGTTAAAGCAAGTGAGTGAGAGAGATCGAATGAATGAAAGTCTGAATGACAGAAAGAAAAAAGGATGAAGAAAGAAGCATGAAGAAAAAAAAATGTATATGGAGTTGCTGACATGAGTGCAATCTACAAAGCCGTTGAGGCTGATCCTCATGGGAGGATTATTGCACCAGGACCCTTAGCACTTTTAAAATGCCATTCAATGCCACGGGCTAGATGTAAACTGCAGATGACCATGTTGTGGTAGTTACCATGGATACCCAAGTGATGTGTGAGCTAACACATAGGCCCAACAGATTCCAAGAAGGCCAGAATCACCAGCGGCACCACCATCGATTGTCAGGTCACCCGGATTCAGCAAATACCAGAGTCCAAAATGATGCAGGTTTATACTGTTAATTTTCAGTTTATCGTTACAGTTGGTGTTATTCCATGTCGGAAGGGACGCAGCTACAGCCAGTGGGGTAACTAGAGACAGGCAGGCAGCTATGTGCAACAAAGGTAGGCGTGTTGTTTTCATATGCAGATCTGAAATATTGTCTTATATGCAAGAGGAGGAGTGATGGGGGTTCAGGCAAAAGCCAGGCTATGGATTGCATTGCTAAATGCTCCATCAGAGTGCAATGGTCGCCTGTCCTTTTTTTAAGTGATGATGTGGGTTTAGCCTGTGCTGTATGTATGTATGGGTGGCTGACTGCCACCCACCCAGAAAGTGTATGGGAGGCTGGTTGGCTGCCAGCCTTCCTTCCATTCCTATGAGTAATGTGAGTGCTCATGAAGGGGACATGGTTGGGTCCACCCCTTTCCCGGTTATCCCCTCTAGGCCTTTTGGCTTAGATCAAGTGTAAAAAAAGAAAGGATCTTGCGACAGATCGCATCCTGAGGCACGTTTTTTTTTGTGTGAATACTTGCACTTGGGTGACTTGTGAGCACATACTGATACATACGTTCCCTATCTGGGGACCATAAATTAAATGGATTTTTGAGAAAGGGAGCTGATTTGGAAGCTTGCTTCTGTCGCCCTATGCATTGACCCGATGTGGCAGTATCTTCGGGTAGTGAACAGTGCACCACCCCATTCCAGTGTTAAACAAGAAAGATTCTCATTTAATCCTCCGTGGGTGAGAATTTGAGTTTGAGAATTGGAGACCAAAATGATGAGTTGCACTGACTGGTTTATGAACGTCTATTCATTTAGCGTTTTAATGACCATGTTTGCACACTGATTGGTGTAAAAAAATAAAATAAAACTAAATAATAATAATCTAGCACACCTGTGCAGGTTTGACATGACATGACAGGTAGCTGTCTTGTGGGTGGTGCTGAATCCTGTTAAATGACATGAGGGTCTCATGCCTATACACAAGGGTGTGTCATTGCTGTTGCTTGACCATGCATTGGTTTCTGTGGTCAGTGAATGATAAAAACAAAATTTACCATCCATTGATGGATGGGAAATCCGCCATGAGGCATTTGTTTTTAGAAACTGCTGCTCACAACCAATGTTGCAATGGAGTGTCTCCATCTGCTGGTGGTATTGGAAAGGCATTAGTGCTATGACAGGGTCTGAAGAAGAAGAAGAAGAAGAAGACGGAAAAAAATATATATAAAAAGAAAAAGAGAGAGAGAGAGACTGACTTAGTGAGCGAGTGAGTGAGAGAGTGAGAGTGAGTGAGAGTGAATGAGTGAGTGAGTGATTGAGTGAGTGAGTGAGTGAGTGAGTGAGAACAAATGAGTTAAAGCAAGTGAGTGAGAGAGATCGAATGAATGAAAGTCTGAATGACAGAAAGAAAAAAGGATGAAGAAAGAAGCATGAAGAAAAAAAAATGTATATGGAGTTGCTGACATGAGTGCAATCTACAAAGCCGTTGAGGCTGATCCTCATGGGAGGATTATTGCACCAGGACCCTTAGCACTTTTAAAATGCCATTCAATGCCACGGGCTAGATGTAAACTGCAGATGACCATGTTGTGGTAGTTACCATGGATACCCAAGTGATGTGTGAGCTAACACATAGGCCCAACAGATTCCAAGAAGGCCAGAATCACCAGCGGCACCACCATCGATTGTCAGGTCACCCGGATTCAGCAAATACCAGAGTCCAAAATGATGCAGGTTTATACTGTTAATTTTCAGTTTATCGTTACAGTTGGTGTTATTCCATGTCGGAAGGGACGCAGCTACAGCCAGTGGGGTAACTAGAGACAGGCAGGCAGCTATGTGCAACAAAGGTAGGCGTGTTGTTTTCATATGCAGATCTGAAATATTGTCTTATATGCAAGAGGAGGAGTGATGGGGGTTCAGGCAAAAGCCAGGCTATGGATTGCATTGCTAAATGCTCCATCAGAGTGCAATGGTCGCCTGTCCTTTTTTTAAGTGATGATGTGGGTTTAGCCTGTGCTGTATGTATGTATGGGTGGCTGACTGCCACCCACCCAGAAAGTGTATGGGAGGCTGGTTGGCTGCCAGCCTTCCTTCCATTCCTATGAGTAATGTGAGTGCTCATGAAGGGGACATGGTTGGGTCCACCCCTTTCCCGGTTATCCCCTCTAGGCCTTTTGGCTTAGATCAAGTGTAAAAAAAGAAAGGATCTTGCGACAGATCGCATCCTGAGGCACGTTTTTTTTTGTGTGAATACTTGCACTTGGGTGACTTGTGAGCACATACTGATACATACGTTCCCTATCTGGGGACCATAAATTAAATGGATTTTTGAGAAAGGGAGCTGATTTGGAAGCTTGCTTCTGTCGCCCTATGCATTGACCCGATGTGGCAGTATCTTCGGGTAGTGAACAGTGCACCACCCCATTCCAGTGTTAAACAAGAAAGATTCTCATTTAATCCTCCGTGGGTGAGAATTTGAGTTTGAGAATTGGAGACCAAAATGATGAGTTGCACTGACTGGTTTATGAACGTCTATTCATTTAGCGTTTTAATGACCATGTTTGCACACTGATTGGTGTAAAAAAATAAAATAAAACTAAATAATAATAATCTAGCACACCTGTGCAGGTTTGACATGACATGACAGGTAGCTGTCTTGTGGGTGGTGCTGAATCCTGTTAAATGACATGAGGGTCTCATGCCTATACACAAGGGTGTGTCATTGCTGTTGTTTGACCATGCATTGGTTTCTGTGGTCAGTGAATGATAAAAACAAAATTTACCATCCATTGATGGATGGGAAATCCGCCATGAGGCATTTGTTTTTAGAAACTGCTGCTCACAACCAATGTTGCAATGGAGTGTCTCCATCTGCTGGTGGTATTGGAAAGGCATTAGTGCTATGACAGGGTCTGAAGAAGAAGAAGAAGAAGAAGAAGAAGAAGAAGAAGAAGAAGAAGACGGAAAAAAATATATATAAAAAGAAAAAGAGAGAGAGAGAGAGAGACTGACTTAGTGAGCGAGTGAGTGAGAGAGTGAGAGTGAGTGAGAGTGAATGAGTGAGTGAGTGATTGAGTGAGTGAGTGAGTGAGTGAGAACAAATGAGTTAAAGCAAGTGAGTGAGAGAGATCGAATGAATGAAAGTCTGAATGACAGAAAGAAAAAAGGATGAAGAAAGAAGCATGAAGAAAAAAAAATGTATATGGAGTTGCTGACATGAGTGCAATCTACAAAGCCGTTGAGGCTGATCCTCATGGGAGGATTATTGCACCAGGACCCTTAGCACTTTTAAAATGCCATTCAATGCCACGGGCTAGATGTAAACTGCAGATGACCATGTTGTGGTAGTTACCATGGATACCCAAGTGATGTGTGAGCTAACACATAGGCCCAACAGATTCCAAGAAGGCCAGAATCACCAGCGGCACCACCATCGATTGTCAGGTCACCCGGATTCAGCAAATACCAGAGTCCAAAATGATGCAGGTTTATACTGTTAATTTTCAGTTTATCGTTACAGTTGGTGTTATTCCATGTCGGAAGGGACGCAGCTACAGCCAGTGGGGTAACTAGAGACAGGCAGGCAGCTATGTGCAACAAAGGTAGGCGTGTTGTTTTCATATGCAGATCTGAAATATTGTCTTATATGCAAGAGGAGGAGTGATGGGGGTTCAGGCAAAAGCCAGGCTATGGATTGCATTGCTAAATGCTCCATCAGAGTGCAATGGTCGCCTGTCCTTTTTTTAAGTGATGATGTGGGTTTAGCCTGTGCTGTATGTATGTATGGGTGGCTGACTGCCACCCACCCAGAAAGTGTATGGGAGGCTGGTTGGCTGCCAGCCTTCCTTCCATTCCTATGAGTAATGTGAGTGCTCATGAAGGGGACATGGTTGGGTCCACCCCTTTCCCGGTTATCCCCTCTAGGCCTTTTGGCTTAGATCAAGTGTAAAAAAAGAAAGGATCTTGCGACAGATCGCATCCTGAGGCACGTTTTTTTTTTGTGTGAATACTTGCACTTGGGTGACTTGTGAGCACATACTGATACATACGTTCCCTATCTGGGGACCATAAATTAAATGGATTTTTGAGAAAGGGAGCTGATTTGGAAGCTTGCTTCTGTCGCCCTATGCATTGACCCGATGTGGCAGTATCTTCGGGTAGTGAACAGTGCACCACCCCATTCCAGTGTTAAACAAGAAAGATTCTCATTTAATCCTCCGTGGGTGAGAATTTGAGTTTGAGAATTGGAGACCAAAATGATGAGTTGCACTGACTGGTTTATGAACGTCTATTCATTTAGCGTTTTAATGACCATGTTTGCACACTGATTGGTGTAAAAAAATAAAATAAAACTAAATAATAATAATCTAGCACACCTGTGCAGGTTTGACATGACATGACAGGTAGCTGTCTTGTGGGTGGTGCTGAATCCTGTTAAATGACATGAGGGTCTCATGCCTATACACAAGGGTGTGTCATTGCTGTTGCTTGACCATGCATTGGTTTCTGTGGTCAGTGAATGATAAAAACAAAATTTACCATCCATTGATGGATGGGAAATCCGCCATGAGGCATTTGTTTTTAGAAACTGCTGCTCACAACCAATGTTGCAATGGAGTGTCTCCATCTGCTGGTGGTATTGGAAAGGCATTAGTGCTATGACAGGGTCTGAAGAAGAAGAAGAAGAAGAAGAAGAAGAAGAAGAAGACGGAAAAAAATATATATAAAAAGAAAAAGAGAGAGAGAGAGAGAGACTGACTTAGTGAGCGAGTGAGTGAGAGAGTGAGAGTGAGTGAGAGTGAATGAGTGAGTGAGTGATTGAGTGAGTGAGTGAGTGAGTGAGAACAAATGAGTTAAAGCAAGTGAGTGAGAGAGATCGAATGAATGAAAGTCTGAATGACAGAAAGAAAAAAGGATGAAGAAAGAAGCATGAAGAAAAAAAAATGTATATGGAGTTGCTGACATGAGTGCAATCTACAAAGCCGTTGAGGCTGATCCTCATGGGAGGATTATTGCACCAGGACCCTTAGCACTTTTAAAATGCCATTCAATGCCACGGGCTAGATGTAAACTGCAGATGACCATGTTGTGGTAGTTACCATGGATACCCAAGTGATGTGTGAGCTAACACATAGGCCCAACAGATTCCAAGAAGGCCAGAATCACCAGCGGCACCACCATCGATTGTCAGGTCACCCGGATTCAGCAAATACCAGAGTCCAAAATGATGCAGGTTTATACTGTTAATTTTCAGTTTATCGTTACAGTTGGTGTTATTCCATGTCGGAAGGGACGCAGCTACAGCCAGTGGGGTAACTAGAGACAGGCAGGCAGCTATGTGCAACAAAGGTAGGCGTGTTGTTTTCATATGCAGATCTGAAATATTGTCTTATATGCAAGAGGAGGAGTGATGGGGGTTCAGGCAAAAGCCAGGCTATGGATTGCATTGCTAAATGCTCCATCAGAGTGCAATGGTCGCCTGTCCTTTTTTTAAGTGATGATGTGGGTTTAGCCTGTGCTGTATGTATGTATGGGTGGCTGACTGCCACCCACCCAGAAAGTGTATGGGAGGCTGGTTGGCTGCCAGCCTTCCTTCCATTCCTATGAGTAATGTGAGTGCTCATGAAGGGGACATGGTTGGGTCCACCCCTTTCCCGGTTATCCCCTCTAGGCCTTTTGGCTTAGATCAAGTGTAAAAAAAGAAAGGATCTTGCGACAGATCGCATCCTGAGGCACGTTTTTTTTTGTGTGAATACTTGCACTTGGGTGACTTGTGAGCACATACTGATACATACGTTCCCTATCTGGGGACCATAAATTAAATGGATTTTTGAGAAAGGGAGCTGATTTGGAAGCTTGCTTCTGTCGCCCTATGCATTGACCCGATGTGGCAGTATCTTCGGGTAGTGAACAGTGCACCACCCCATTCCAGTGTTAAACAAGAAAGATTCTCATTTAATCCTCCGTGGGTGAGAATTTGAGTTTGAGAATTGGAGACCAAAATGATGAGTTGCACTGACTGGTTTATGAACGTCTATTCATTTAGCGTTTTAATGACCATGTTTGCACACTGATTGGTGTAAAAAAATAAAATAAAACTAAATAATAATAATCTAGCACACCTGTGCAGGTTTGACATGACATGACAGGTAGCTGTCTTGTGGGTGGTGCTGAATCCTGTTAAATGACATGAGGGTCTCATGCCTATACACAAGGGTGTGTCATTGCTGTTGCTTGACCATGCATTGGTTTCTGTGGTCAGTGAATGATAAAAACAAAATTTACCATCCATTGATGGATGGGAAATCCGCCATGAGGCATTTGTTTTTAGAAACTGCTGCTCACAACCAATGTTGCAATGGAGTGTCTCCATCTGCTGGTGGTATTGGAAAGGCATTAGTGCTATGACAGGGTCTGAAGAAGAAGAAGAAGAAGAAGAAGAAGAAGAAGACGGAAAAAAATATATATAAAAAGAAAAAGAGAGAGAGAGAGAGAGACTGACTTAGTGAGCGAGTGAGTGAGAGAGTGAGAGTGAGTGAGAGTGAATGAGTGAGTGAGTGATTGAGTGAGTGAGTGAGTGAGTGAGAACAAATGAGTTAAAGCAAGTGAGTGAGAGAGATCGAATGAATGAAAGTCTGAATGACAGAAAGAAAAAAGGATGAAGAAAGAAGCATGAAGAAAAAAAAATGTATATGGAGTTGCTGACATGAGTGCAATCTACAAAGCCGTTGAGGCTGATCCTCATGGGAGGATTATTGCACCAGGACCCTTAGCACTTTTAAAATGCCATTCAATGCCACGGGCTAGATGTAAACTGCAGATGACCATGTTGTGGTAGTTACCATGGATACCCAAGTGATGTGTGAGCTAACACATAGGCCCAACAGATTCCAAGAAGGCCAGAATCACCAGCGGCACCACCATCGATTGTCAGGTCACCCGGATTCAGCAAATACCAGAGTCCAAAATGATGCAGGTTTATACTGTTAATTTTCAGTTTATCGTTACAGTTGGTGTTATTCCATGTCGGAAGGGACGCAGCTACAGCCAGTGGGGTAACTAGAGACAGGCAGGCAGCTATGTGCAACAAAGGTAGGCGTGTTGTTTTCATATGCAGATCTGAAATATTGTCTTATATGCAAGAGGAGGAGTGATGGGGGTTCAGGCAAAAGCCAGGCTATGGATTGCATTGCTAAATGCTCCATCAGAGTGCAATGGTCGCCTGTCCTTTTTTTAAGTGATGATGTGGGTTTAGCCTGTGCTGTATGTATGTATGGGTGGCTGACTGCCACCCACCCAGAAAGTGTATGGGAGGCTGGTTGGCTGCCAGCCTTCCTTCCATTCCTATGAGTAATGTGAGTGCTCATGAAGGGGACATGGTTGGGTCCACCCCTTTCCCGGTTATCCCCTCTAGGCCTTTTGGCTTAGATCAAGTGTAAAAAAAGAAAGGATCTTGCGACAGATCGCATCCTGAGGCACGTTTTTTTTTGTGTGAATACTTGCACTTGGGTGACTTGTGAGCACATACTGATACATACGTTCCCTATCTGGGGACCATAAATTAAATGGATTTTTGAGAAAGGGAGCTGATTTGGAAGCTTGCTTCTGTCGCCCTATGCATTGACCCGATGTGGCAGTATCTTCGGGTAGTGAACAGTGCACCACCCCATTCCAGTGTTAAACAAGAAAGATTCTCATTTAATCCTCCGTGGGTGAGAATTTGAGTTTGAGAATTGGAGACCAAAATGATGAGTTGCACTGACTGGTTTATGAACGTCTATTCATTTAGCGTTTTAATGACCATGTTTGCACACTGATTGGTGTAAAAAAATAAAATAAAACTAAATAATAATAATCTAGCACACCTGTGCAGGTTTGACATGACATGACAGGTAGCTGTCTTGTGGGTGGTGCTGAATCCTGTTAAATGACATGAGGGTCTCATGCCTATACACAAGGGTGTGTCATTGCTGTTGCTTGACCATGCATTGGTTTCTGTGGTCAGTGAATGATAAAAACAAAATTTACCATCCATTGATGGATGGGAAATCCGCCATGAGGCATTTGTTTTTAGAAACTGCTGCTCACAACCAATGTTGCAATGGAGTGTCTCCATCTGCTGGTGGTATTGGAAAGGCATTAGTGCTATGACAGGGTCTGAAGAAGAAGAAGAAGAAGAAGAAGAAGAAGAAGAAGAAGAAGAAGAAGACGGAAAAAAATATATATAAAAAGAAAAAGAGAGAGAGAGAGAGAGACTGACTTAGTGAGCGAGTGAGTGAGAGAGTGAGAGTGAGTGAGAGTGAATGAGTGAGTGAGTGATTGAGTGAGTGAGTGAGTGAGTGAGTGAGAACAAATGAGTTAAAGCAAGTGAGTGAGAGAGATCGAATGAATGAAAGTCTGAATGACAGAAAGAAAAAAGGATGAAGAAAGAAGCATGAAGAAAAAAAAATGTATATGGAGTTGCTGACATGAGTGCAATCTACAAAGCCGTTGAGGCTGATCCTCATGGGAGGATTATTGCACCAGGACCCTTAGCACTTTTAAAATGCCATTCAATGCCACGGGCTAGATGTAAACTGCAGATGACCATGTTGTGGTAGTTACCATGGATACCCAAGTGATGTGTGAGCTAACACATAGGCCCAACAGATTCCAAGAAGGCCAGAATCACCAGCGGCACCACCATCGATTGTCAGGTCACCCGGATTCAGCAAATACCAGAGTCCAAAATGATGCAGGTTTATACTGTTAATTTTCAGTTTATCGTTACAGTTGGTGTTATTCCATGTCGGAAGGGACGCAGCTACAGCCAGTGGGGTAACTAGAGACAGGCAGGCAGCTATGTGCAACAAAGGTAGGCGTGTTGTTTTCATATGCAGATCTGAAATATTGTCTTATATGCAAGAGGAGGAGTGATGGGGGTTCAGGCAAAAGCCAGGCTATGGATTGCATTGCTAAATGCTCCATTAGAGTGCAATGGTCGCCTGTCCTTTTTTTAAGTGATGATGTGGGTTTAGCCTGTGCTGTATGTATGTATGGGTGGCTGACTGCCACCCACCCAGAAAGTGTATGGGAGGCTGGTTGGCTGCCAGCCTTCCTTCCATTCCTATGAGTAATGTGAGTGCTCATGAAGGGGACATGGTTGGGTCCACCCCTTTCCCGGTTATCCCCTCTAGGCCTTTTGGCTTAGATCAAGTGTAAAAAAAGAAAGGATCTTGCGACAGATCGCATCCTGAGGCACGTTTTTTTTTGTGTGAATACTTGCACTTGGGTGACTTGTGAGCACATACTGATACATACGTTCCCTATCTGGGGACCATAAATTAAATGGATTTTTGAGAAAGGGAGCTGATTTGGAAGCTTGCTTCTGTCGCCCTATGCATTGACCCGATGTGGCAGTATCTTCGGGTAGTGAACAGTGCACCACCCCATTCCAGTGTTAAACAAGAAAGATTCTCATTTAATCCTCCGTGGGTGAGAATTTGAGTTTGAGAATTGGAGACCAAAATGATGAGTTGCACTGACTGGTTTATGAACGTCTATTCATTTAGCGTTTTAATGACCATGTTTGCACACTGATTGGTGTAAAAAAATAAAATAAAACTAAATAATAATAATCTAGCACACCTGTGCAGGTTTGACATGACATGACAGGTAGCTGTCTTGTGGGTGGTGCTGAATCCTGTTAAATGACATGAGGGTCTCATGCCTATACACAAGGGTGTGTCATTGCTGTTGCTTGACCATGCATTGGTTTCTGTGGTCAGTGAATGATAAAAACAAAATTTACCATCCATTGATGGATGGGAAATCCGCCATGAGGCATTTGTTTTTAGAAACTGCTGCTCACAACCAATGTTGCAATGGAGTGTCTCCATCTGCTGGTGGTATTGGAAAGGCATTAGTGCTATGACAGGGTCTGAAGAAGAAGAAGAAGAAGACGGAAAAAAATATATATAAAAAGAAAAAGAGAGAGAGAGAGAGAGACTGACTTAGTGAGCGAGTGAGTGAGAGAGTGAGAGTGAGTGAGAGTGAATGAGTGAGTGAGTGATTGAGTGAGTGAGTGAGTGAGAACAAATGAGTTAAAGCAAGTGAGTGAGAGAGATCGAATGAATGAAAGTCTGAATGACAGAAAGAAAAAAGGATGAAGAAAGAAGCATGAAGAAAAAAAAATGTATATGGAGTTGCTGACATGAGTGCAATCTACAAAGCCGTTGAGGCTGATCCTCATGGGAGGATTATTGCACCAGGACCCTTAGCACTTTTAAAATGCCATTCAATGCCACGGGCTAGATGTAAACTGCAGATGACCATGTTGTGGTAGTTACCATGGATACCCAAGTGATGTGTGAGCTAACACATAGGCCCAACAGATTCCAAGAAGGCCAGAATCACCAGCGGCACCACCATCGATTGTCAGGTCACCCGGATTCAGCAAATACCAGAGTCCAAAATGATGCAGGTTTATACTGTTAATTTTCAGTTTATCGTTACAGTTGGTGTTATTCCATGTCGGAAGGGACGCAGCTACAGCCAGTGGGGTAACTAGAGACAGGCAGGCAGCTATGTGCAACAAAGGTAGGCGTGTTGTTTTCATATGCAGATCTGAAATATTGTCTTATATGCAAGAGGAGGAGTGATGGGGGTTCAGGCAAAAGCCAGGCTATGGATTGCATTGCTAAATGCTCCATCAGAGTGCAATGGTCGCCTGTCCTTTTTTTAAGTGATGATGTGGGTTTAGCCTGTGCTGTATGTATGTATGGGTGGCTGACTGCCACCCACCCAGAAAGTGTATGGGAGGCTGGTTGGCTGCCAGCCTTCCTTCCATTCCTATGAGTAATGTGAGTGCTCATGAAGGGGACATGGTTGGGTCCACCCCTTTCCCGGTTATCCCCTCTAGGCCTTTTGGCTTAGATCAAGTGTAAAAAAAGAAAGGATCTTGCGACAGATCGCATCCTGAGGCACGTTTTTTTTTGTGTGAATACTTGCACTTGGGTGACTTGTGAGCACATACTGATACATACGTTCCCTATCTGGGGACCATAAATTAAATGGATTTTTGAGAAAGGGAGCTGATTTGGAAGCTTGCTTCTGTCGCCCTATGCATTGACCCGATGTGGCAGTATCTTCGGGTAGTGAACAGTGCACCACCCCATTCCAGTGTTAAACAAGAAAGATTCTCATTTAATCCTCCGTGGGTGAGAATTTGAGTTTGAGAATTGGAGACCAAAATGATGAGTTGCACTGACTGGTTTATGAACGTCTATTCATTTAGCGTTTTAATGACCATGTTTGCACACTGATTGGTGTAAAAAAATAAAATAAAACTAAATAATAATAATCTAGCACACCTGTGCAGGTTTGACATGACATGACAGGTAGCTGTCTTGTGGGTGGTGCTGAATCCTGTTAAATGACATGAGGGTCTCATGCCTATACACAAGGGTGTGTCATTGCTGTTGCTTGACCATGCATTGGTTTCTGTGGTCAGTGAATGATAAAAACAAAATTTACCATCCATTGATGGATGGGAAATCCGCCATGAGGCATTTGTTTTTAGAAACTGCTGCTCACAACCAATGTTGCAATGGAGTGTCTCCATCTGCTGGTGGTATTGGAAAGGCATTAGTGCTATGACAGGGTCTGAAGAAGAAGAAGAAGAAGAAGAAGAAGAAGAAGAAGAAGACGGAAAAAAATATATATAAAAAGAAAAAGAGAGAGAGAGAGAGAGACTGACTTAGTGAGCGAGTGAGTGAGAGAGTGAGAGTGAGTGAGAGTGAATGAGTGAGTGAGTGATTGAGTGAGTGAGTGAGTGAGTGAGTGAGAACAAATGAGTTAAAGCAAGTGAGTGAGAGAGATCGAATGAATGAAAGTCTGAATGACAGAAAGAAAAAAGGATGAAGAAAGAAGCATGAAGAAAAAAAAATGTATATGGAGTTGCTGACATGAGTGCAATCTACAAAGCCGTTGAGGCTGATCCTCATGGGAGGATTATTGCACCAGGACCCTTAGCACTTTTAAAATGCCATTCAATGCCACGGGCTAGATGTAAACTGCAGATGACCATGTTGTGGTAGTTACCATTGTCACGATGCCGGCTGGCAGGTAGTGGATCCTCTGTGCCAGAGAGGGATGGCGAGGACCGCGCTAGTGGACCGGTTCTAAGCCACTACAGGTTTTCACCAGAGCCCGCCGCAAAGCGGGATGGTCTTGCTGCGGCGGTAGTGACCAGGTCGTATCCACTAGCAACGGCTCACCTCTCTGGCTGCTGAAGATGCTGAAGATAGGCGCGGTACAAGGGAGTAGGCAGAAGCAAGGTCGGACGTAGCAGAAGGTCGGGGGCAGGCGGCAAGGATCGTAGTCAAGGGAGATAGCAAAGGTACTGGTACACAGGGTATAAACACACAAGAACGCTTTCACTAGGCACAAGTGCAACAAGATCCGGCAAGGGAGTGCAAGGGAGGAGACTAGATATAGGGAAGTGCACAGGTGGGAGCCAATTAAGCTAATTGGGAAGATTGGGCCAGGCACCATCATTGGTGCACTGGCCCTTTAAATCGCAGAGACCCGGCGCGCGCGCGCCCTAGGGAGCGGGGCCGCGCGCGCCGGGACAGGACCGAGGGAGAGCGAGTCAGGTACGGGGACCGGGGTGCGCATCGCGAGCGGGCGCTACCCGCATCGCGAATCGCATCCCGGCTGAAGGCGGGACCGCAGCGCACCCGGTCAGTGGATCTGACCGGGGCGCTGCAACAACGAAGATGAGGCGAGCGCTCCGGGGAGGAACGGGGACCCGGAGCGCTCGGCGTAACAGTACCCCCCCCCTTGGGTCTCCCCCTCTTCTTGGGGCCAAAGAACCTGAGGAAGAAAAACTCAATTTTTCCGTGATGAGGTCCGATGCAAATTAGGAGGGGTTCTGTGTGGAAACGTACGAGACAGTCCAATCTTTTATTGTAAAAACAATAGATGTAGAGGGGTCTGGCGAGACTGGTCACAGGAACGTAGAACCTGTTGATGAGAGAGGCCAAAAAAATTTTTCCTGCAGATCCGGAATCCAAGAAGAGCATAGTAGAGAAGGAGAAGGTAGAGGCAGATATCCGCACAGGCACAGTAAGGCGTGGAGAAGCAGAGTTGACATCAAGAACTGTGTCACCTTTGTGCGGAGTCAGCGTACGTCTTTCCAGGCGGGGAGGACGGATAGGACAATCCTTCAGGAAGTGTTCGGTACCGGCATGGTACAGGCAAAGATTCTCCATGCGGCGTCGTGTCCTCTCTTGAGGTGTCAAGCAAGACCGGTCAACTTGCATAGCCTCCGCGGCGGGAAGCACAGGAACAGATTGCAGAGGACCAGAGGAGAGAGGAGCCGGAGAGAAAAAACGCTTCGTGCGAACAAAGTCCATATCCAGGCGGAGCTCCAGACGCCATCCGGAAGAACGCATGTCAATGCGAGTGGCTAGATGAATGAGTTCATGTAGGTCAGCAGGAGTCTCTCGTGCGGCCAGAACATCTTTAATGTTGCTGGATAGGCCTTTTTTAAAGGTCGCGCAGAGAACCTCACTATTCCAGGACAACTCGTAAGCAAGAGCACGGAACTGAATGGCGTACTCGCCAACGGAAGAAACACCCTGGGCCAGGTTCAGCAGGGCAATCTCGGCTGAAGAAGCTCGGGCAGGTTCCTCAAAGACACTTCGAATTTCCGAGAAGAAGGAGTGTACAGAGGCAGTGACGGGGTCATTGCGGTCCCAGAGCGGTGCGGCCCATGACAGAGCTTTTCCAGACAGAAGGCAGAACACGAAAGCCACCTTAGACCTTTCAGTAGGAAACTGGTCCGACATCATCTCCAAGTGCTGGGAACATTGCGAAAGAAAGCCACGGCAATACTTAGAGTCCCCATTAAATTTGTCCGGCAAGGACAGGCGGAGGCTAGGAGTGGCCACTCGCTGCGGAGGAGGTGCAGGAGCTGGCGGAGGAGAAGATTGCTGGAGAAGTTGCGACTGAAGTTGGTGCGAAATGGTGGACATTTCCGACAGCTGACGGGTTAGAAGGGCGATCTGTCGGGCTTGCTGGGCGGCCACCGTGGTGAGGTCAGCGACAACTGGCAGAGGAACTTCAGCGGGATCCATGGCCGGATCTACTGTCACGATGCCGGCTGGCAGGTAGTGGATCCTCTGTGCCAGAGAGGGATGGCGAGGACCGCGCTAGTGGACCGGTTCTAAGCCACTACAGGTTTTCACCAGAGCCCGCCGCAAAGCGGGATGGTCTTGCTGCGGCGGTAGTGACCAGGTCGTATCCACTAGCAACGGCTCACCTCTCTGGCTGCTGAAGATGCTGAAGATAGGCGCGGTACAAGGGAGTAGGCAGAAGCAAGGTCGGACGTAGCAGAAGGTCGGGGGCAGGCGGCAAGGATCGTAGTCAAGGGAGATAGCAAAGGTACTGGTACACAGGGTATAAACACACAAGAACGCTTTCACTAGGCACAAGTGCAACAAGATCCGGCAAGGGAGTGCAAGGGAGGAGACTAGATATAGGGAAGTGCACAGGTGGGAGCCAATTAAGCTAATTGGGAAGATTGGGCCAGGCACCATCATTGGTGCACTGGCCCTTTAAATCGCAGAGACCCGGCGCGCGCGCGCCCTAGGGAGCGGGGCCGCGCGCGCCGGGACAGGACCGAGGGAGAGCGAGTCAGGTACGGGGACCGGGGTGCGCATCGCGAGCGGGCGCTACCCGCATCGCGAATCGCATCCCGGCTGAAGGCGGGACCGCAGCGCACCCGGTCAGTGGATCTGACCGGGGCGCTGCAACAACGAAGATGAGGCGAGCGCTCCGGGGAGGAACGGGGACCCGGAGCGCTCGGCGTAACAACCATGGATACCCAAGTGATGTGTGAGCTAACACATAGGCCCAACAGATTCCAAGAAGGCCAGAATCACCAGCGGCACCACCATCGATTGTCAGGTCACCCGGATTCAGCAAATACCAGAGTCCAAAATGATGCAGGTTTATACTGTTAATTTTCAGTTTATCGTTACAGTTGGTGTTATTCCATGTCGGAAGGGACGCAGCTACAGCCAGTGGGGTAACTAGAGACAGGCAGGCAGCTATGTGCAACAAAGGTAGGCGTGTTGTTTTCATATGCAGATCTGAAATATTGTCTTATATGCAAGAGGAGGAGTGATGGGGGTTCAGGCAAAAGCCAGGCTATGGATTGCATTGCTAAATGCTCCATTAGAGTGCAATGGTCGCCTGTCCTTTTTTTAAGTGATGATGTGGGTTTAGCCTGTGCTGTATGTATGTATGGGTGGCTGACTGCCACCCACCCAGAAAGTGTATGGGAGGCTGGTTGGCTGCCAGCCTTCCTTCCATTCCTATGAGTAATGTGAGTGCTCATGAAGGGGACATGGTTGGGTCCACCCCTTTCCCGGTTATCCCCTCTAGGCCTTTTGGCTTAGATCAAGTGTAAAAAAAGAAAGGATCTTGCGACAGATCGCATCCTGAGGCACGTTTTTTTTTGTGTGAATACTTGCACTTGGGTGACTTGTGAGCACATACTGATACATACGTTCCCTATCTGGGGACCATAAATTAAATGGATTTTTGAGAAAGGGAGCTGATTTGGAAGCTTGCTTCTGTCGCCCTATGCATTGACCCGATGTGGCAGTATCTTCGGGTAGTGAACAGTGCACCACCCCATTCCAGTGTTAAACAAGAAAGATTCTCATTTAATCCTCCGTGGGTGAGAATTTGAGTTTGAGAATTGGAGACCAAAATGATGAGTTGCACTGACTGGTTTATGAACGTCTATTCATTTAGCGTTTTAATGACCATGTTTGCACACTGATTGGTGTAAAAAAATAAAATAAAACTAAATAATAATAATCTAGCACACCTGTGCAGGTTTGACATGACATGACAGGTAGCTGTCTTGTGGGTGGTGCTGAATCCTGTTAAATGACATGAGGGTCTCATGCCTATACACAAGGGTGTGTCATTGCTGTTGCTTGACCATGCATTGGTTTCTGTGGTCAGTGAATGATAAAAACAAAATTTACCATCCATTGATGGATGGGAAATCCGCCATGAGGCATTTGTTTTTAGAAACTGCTGCTCACAACCAATGTTGCAATGGAGTGTCTCCATCTGCTGGTGGTATTGGAAAGGCATTAGTGCTATGACAGGGTCTGAAGAAGAAGAAGAAGAAGAAGACGGAAAAAAATATATATAAAAAGAAAAAGAGAGAGAGAGAGAGAGACTGACTTAGTGAGCGAGTGAGTGAGAGAGTGAGAGTGAGTGAGAGTGAATGAGTGAGTGAGTGATTGAGTGAGTGAGTGAGTGAGTGAGAACAAATGAGTTAAAGCAAGTGAGTGAGAGAGATCGAATGAATGAAAGTCTGAATGACAGAAAGAAAAAAGGATGAAGAAAGAAGCATGAAGAAAAAAAAATGTATATGGAGTTGCTGACATGAGTGCAATCTACAAAGCCGTTGAGGCTGATCCTCATGGGAGAATTATTGCACCAGGACCCTTAGCACTTTTAAAATGCCATTCAATGCCACGGGCTAGATGTAAACTGCAGATGACCATGTTGTGGTAGTTACCATGGATACCCAAGTGATGTGTGAGCTAACACATAGGCCCAACAGATTCCAAGAAGGCCAGAATCACCAGCGGCACCACCATCGATTGTCAGGTCACCCGGATTCAGCAAATACCAGAGTCCAAAATGATGCAGGTTTATACTGTTAATTTTCAGTTTATCGTTACAGTTGGTGTTATTCCATGTCGGAAGGGACGCAGCTACAGCCAGTGGGGTAACTAGAGACAGGCAGGCAGCTATGTGCAACAAAGGTAGGCGTGTTGTTTTCATATGCAGATCTGAAATATTGTCTTATATGCAAGAGGAGGAGTGATGGGGGTTCAGGCAAAAGCCAGGCTATGGATTGCATTGCTAAATGCTCCATCAGAGTGCAATGGTCGCCTGTCCTTTTTTTAAGTGATGATGTGGGTTTAGCCTGTGCTGTATGTATGTATGGGTGGCTGACTGCCACCCACCCAGAAAGTGTATGGGAGGCTGGTTGGCTGCCAGCCTTCCTTCCATTCCTATGAGTAATGTGAGTGCTCATGAAGGGGACATGGTTGGGTCCACCCCTTTCCCGGTTATCCCCTCTAGGCCTTTTGGCTTAGATCAAGTGTAAAAAAAGAAAGGATCTTGCGACAGATCGCATCCTGAGGCACGTTTTTTTTTGTGTGAATACTTGCACTTGGGTGACTTGTGAGCACATACTGATACATACGTTCCCTATCTGGGGACCATAAATTAAATGGATTTTTGAGAAAGGGAGCTGATTTGGAAGCTTGCTTCTGTCGCCCTATGCATTGACCCGATGTGGCAGTATCTTCGGGTAGTGAACAGTGCACCACCCCATTCCAGTGTTAAACAAGAAAGATTCTCATTTAATCCTCCGTGGGTGAGAATTTGAGTTTGAGAATTGGAGACCAAAATGATGAGTTGCACTGACTGGTTTATGAACGTCTATTCATTTAGCGTTTTAATGACCATGTTTGCACACTGATTGGTGTAAAAAAATAAAATAAAACTAAATAATAATAATCTAGCACACCTGTGCAGGTTTGACATGACATGACAGGTAGCTGTCTTGTGGGTGGTGCTGAATCCTGTTAAATGACATGAGGGTCTCATGCCTATACACAAGGGTGTGTCATTGCTGTTGCTTGACCATGCATTGGTTTCTGTGGTCAGTGAATGATAAAAACAAAATTTACCATCCATTGATGGATGGGAAATCCGCCATGAGGCATTTGTTTTTAGAAACTGCTGCTCACAACCAATGTTGCAATGGAGTGTCTCCATCTGCTGGTGGTATTGGAAAGGCATTAGTGCTATGACAGGGTCTGAAGAAGAAGAAGAAGAAGAAGAAGACGGAAAAAAATATATATAAAAAGAAAAAGAGAGAGAGAGAGAGAGACTGACTTAGTGAGCGAGTGAGTGAGAGAGTGAGAGTGAGTGAGAGTGAATGAGTGAGTGAGTGATTGAGTGAGTGAGTGAGTGAGTGAGAACAAATGAGTTAAAGCAAGTGAGTGAGAGAGATCGAATGAATGAAAGTCTGAATGACAGAAAGAAAAAAGGATGAAGAAAGAAGCATGAAGAAAAAAAAATGTATATGGAGTTGCTGACATGAGTGCAATCTACAAAGCCGTTGAGGCTGATCCTCATGGGAGGATTATTGCACCAGGACCCTTAGCACTTTTAAAATGCCATTCAATGCCACGGGCTAGATGTAAACTGCAGATGACCATGTTGTGGTAGTTACCATGGATACCCAAGTGATGTGTGAGCTAACACATAGGCCCAACAGATTCCAAGAAGGCCAGAATCACCAGCGGCACCACCATCGATTGTCAGGTCACCCGGATTCAGCAAATACCAGAGTCCAAAATGATGCAGGTTTATACTGTTAATTTTCATTTTATCGTTACAGTTGGTGTTATTCCATGTCGGAAGGGACGCAGCTACAGCCAGTGGGGTAACTAGAGACAGGCAGGCAGCTATGTGCAACAAAGGTAGGCGTGTTGTTTTCATATGCAGATCTGAAATATTGTCTTATATGCAAGAGGAGGAGTGATGGGGGTTCAGGCAAAAGCCAGGCTATGGATTGCATTGCTAAATGCTCCATCAGAGTGCAATGGTCGCCTGTCCTTTTTTTAAGTGATGATGTGGGTTTAGCCTGTGCTGTATGTATGTATGGGTGGCTGACTGCCACCCACCCAGAAAGTGTATGGGAGGCTGGTTGGCTGCCAGCCTTCCTTCCATTCCTATGAGTAATGTGAGTGCTCATGAAGGGGACATGGTTGGGTCCACCCCTTTCCCGGTTATCCCCTCTAGGCCTTTTGGCTTAGATCAAGTGTAAAAAAAGAAAGGATCTTGCGACAGATCGCATCCTGAGGCACGTTTTTTTTTGTGTGAATACTTGCACTTGGGTGACTTGTGAGCACATACTGATACATACGTTCCCTATCTGGGGACCATAAATTAAATGGATTTTTGAGAAAGGGAGCTGATTTGGAAGCTTGCTTCTGTCGCCCTATGCATTGACCCGATGTGGCAGTATCTTCGGGTAGTGAACAGTGCACCACCCCATTCCAGTGTTAAACAAGAAAGATTCTCATTTAATCCTCCGTGGGTGAGAATTTGAGTTTGAGAATTGGAGACCAAAATGATGAGTTGCACTGACTGGTTTATGAACGTCTATTCATTTAGCGTTTTAATGACCATGTTTGCACACTGATTGGTGTAAAAAAATAAAATAAAACTAAATAATAATAATCTAGCACACCTGTGCAGGTTTGACATGACATGACAGGTAGCTGTCTTGTGGGTGGTGCTGAATCCTGTTAAATGACATGAGGGTCTCATGCCTATACACAAGGGTGTGTCATTGCTGTTGCTTGACCATGCATTGGTTTCTGTGGTCAGTGAATGATAAAAACAAAATTTACCATCCATTGATGGATGGGAAATCCGCCATGAGGCATTTGTTTTTAGAAACTGCTGCTCACAACCAATGTTGCAATGGAGTGTCTCCATCTGCTGGTGGTATTGGAAAGGCATTAGTGCTATGACAGGGTCTGAAGAAGAAGAAGAAGAAGAAGAAGAAGAAGAAGAAGAAGACGGAAAAAAATATATATAAAAAGAAAAAGAGAGAGAGAGAGAGAGACTGACTTAGTGAGCGAGTGAGTGAGAGAGTGAGAGTGAGTGAGAGTGAATGAGTGAGTGAGTGATTGAGTGAGTGAGTGAGTGAGTGAGAACAAATGAGTTAAAGCAAGTGAGTGAGAGAGATCGAATGAATGAAAGTCTGAATGACAGAAAGAAAAAAGGATGAAGAAAGAAGCATGAAGAAAAAAAAATGTATATGGAGTTGCTGACATGAGTGCAATCTACAAAGCCGTTGAGGCTGATCCTCATGGGAGGATTATTGCACCAGGACCCTTAGCACTTTTAAAATGCCATTCAATGCCACGGGCTAGATGTAAACTGCAGATGACCATGTTGTGGTAGTTACCATGGATACCCAAGTGATGTGTGAGCTAACACATAGGCCCAACAGATTCCAAGAAGGCCAGAATCACCAGCGGCACCACCATCGATTGTCAGGTCACCCGGATTCAGCAAATACCAGAGTCCAAAATGATGCAGGTTTATACTGTTAATTTTCAGTTTATCGTTACAGTTGGTGTTATTCCATGTCGGAAGGGACGCAGCTACAGCCAGTGGGGTAACTAGAGACAGGCAGGCAGCTATGTGCAACAAAGGTAGGCGTGTTGTTTTCATATGCAGATCTGAAATATTGTCTTATATGCAAGAGGAGGAGTGATGGGGGTTCAGGCAAAAGCCAGGCTATGGATTGCATTGCTAAATGCTCCATCAGAGTGCAATGGTCGCCTGTCCTTTTTTTAAGTGATGATGTGGGTTTAGCCTGTGCTGTATGTATGTATGGGTGGCTGACTGCCACCCACCCAGAAAGTGTATGGGAGGCTGGTTGGCTGCCAGCCTTCCTTCCATTCCTATGAGTAATGTGAGTGCTCATGAAGGGGACATGGTTGGGTCCACCCCTTTCCCGGTTATCCCCTCTAGGCCTTTTGGCTTAGATCAAGTGTAAAAAAAGAAAGGATCTTGCGACAGATCGCATCCTGAGGCACGTTTTTTTTTGTGTGAATACTTGCACTTGGGTGACTTGTGAGCACATACTGATACATACGTTCCCTATCTGGGGACCATAAATTAAATGGATTTTTGAGAAAGGGAGCTGATTTGGAAGCTTGCTTCTGTCGCCCTATGCATTGACCCGATGTGGCAGTATCTTCGGGTAGTGAACAGTGCACCACCCCATTCCAGTGTTAAACAAGAAAGATTCTCATTTAATCCTCCGTGGGTGAGAATTTGAGTTTGAGAATTGGAGACCAAAATGATGAGTTGCACTGACTGGTTTATGAACGTCTATTCATTTAGCGTTTTAATGACCATGTTTGCACACTGATTGGTGTAAAAAAATAAAATAAAACTAAATAATAATAATCTAGCACACCTGTGCAGGTTTGACATGACATGACAGGTAGCTGTCTTGTGGGTGGTGCTGAATCCTGTTAAATGACATGAGGGTCTCATGCCTATACACAAGGGTGTGTCATTGCTGTTGCTTGACCATGCATTGGTTTCTGTGGTCAGTGAATGATAAAAACAAAATTTACCATCCATTGATGGATGGGAAATCCGCCATGAGGCATTTGTTTTTAGAAACTGCTGCTCACAACCAATGTTGCAATGGAGTGTCTCCATCTGCTGGTGGTATTGGAAAGGCATTAGTGCTATGACAGGGTCTGAAGAAGAAGAAGAAGAAGAAGAAGAAGAAGACGGAAAAAAATATATATAAAAAGAAAAAGAGAGAGAGAGAGAGAGACTGACTTAGTGAGCGAGTGAGTGAGAGAGTGAGAGTGAGTGAGAGTGAATGAGTGAGTGAGTGATTGAGTGAGTGAGTGAGTGAGTGAGAACAAATGAGTTAAAGCAAGTGAGTGAGAGAGATCGAATGAATGAAAGTCTGAATGACAGAAAGAAAAAAGGATGAAGAAAGAAGCATGAAGAAAAAAAAATGTATATGGAGTTGCTGACATGAGTGCAATCTACAAAGCCGTTGAGGCTGATCCTCATGGGAGGATTATTGCACCAGGACCCTTAGCACTTTTAAAATGCCATTCAATGCCACGGGCTAGATGTAAACTGCAGATGACCATGTTGTGGTAGTTACCATGGATACCCAAGTGATGTGTGAGCTAACACATAGGCCCAACAGATTCCAAGAAGGCCAGAATCACCAGCGGCACCACCATCGATTGTCAGGTCACCCGGATTCAGCAAATACCAGAGTCCAAAATGATGCAGGTTTATACTGTTAATTTTCAGTTTATCGTTACAGTTGGTGTTATTCCATGTCGGAAGGGACGCAGCTACAGCCAGTGGGGTAACTAGAGACAGGCAGGCAGCTATGTGCAACAAAGGTAGGCGTGTTGTTTTCATATGCAGATCTGAAATATTGTCTTATATGCAAGAGGAGGAGTGATGGGGGTTCAGGCAAAAGCCAGGCTATGGATTGCATTGCTAAATGCTCCATCAGAGTGCAATGGTCGCCTGTCCTTTTTTTAAGTGATGATGTGGGTTTAGCCTGTGCTGTATGTATGTATGGGTGGCTGACTGCCACCCACCCAGAAAGTGTATGGGAGGCTGGTTGGCTGCCAGCCTTCCTTCCATTCCTATGAGTAATGTGAGTGCTCATGAAGGGGACATGGTTGGGTCCACCCCTTTCCCGGTTATCCCCTCTAGGCCTTTTGGCTTAGATCAAGTGTAAAAAAAGAAAGGATCTTGCGACAGATCGCATCCTGAGGCACGTTTTTTTTTGTGTGAATACTTGCACTTGGGTGACTTGTGAGCACATACTGATACATACGTTCCCTATCTGGGGACCATAAATTAAATGGATTTTTGAGAAAGGGAGCTGATTTGGAAGCTTGCTTCTGTCGCCCTATGCATTGACCCGATGTGGCAGTATCTTCGGGTAGTGAACAGTGCACCACCCCATTCCAGTGTTAAACAAGAAAGATTCTCATTTAATCCTCCGTGGGTGAGAATTTGAGTTTGAGAATTGGAGACCAAAATGATGAGTTGCACTGACTGGTTTATGAACGTCTATTCATTTAGCGTTTTAATGACCATGTTTGCACACTGATTGGTGTAAAAAAATAAAATAAAACTAAATAATAATAATCTAGCACACCTGTGCAGGTTTGACATGACATGACAGGTAGCTGTCTTGTGGGTGGTGCTGAATCCTGTTAAATGACATGAGGGTCTCATGCCTATACACAAGGGTGTGTCATTGCTGTTGCTTGACCATGCATTGGTTTCTGTGGTCAGTGAATGATAAAAACAAAATTTACCATCCATTGATGGATGGGAAATCCGCCATGAGGCATTTGTTTTTAGAAACTGCTGCTCACAACCAATGTTGCAATGGAGTGTCTCCATCTGCTGGTGGTATTGGAAAGGCATTAGTGCTATGACAGGGTCTGAAGAAGAAGAAGAAGAAGACGGAAAAAAATATATATAAAAAGAAAAAGAGAGAGAGAGAGAGAGACTGACTTAGTGAGCGAGTGAGTGAGAGAGTGAGAGTGAGTGAGAGTGAATGAGTGAGTGAGTGATTGAGTGAGTGAGTGAGTGAGTGAGAACAAATGAGTTAAAGCAAGTGAGTGAGAGAGATCGAATGAATGAAAGTCTGAATGACAGAAAGAAAAAAGGATGAAGAAAGAAGCATGAAGAAAAAAAAATGTATATGGAGTTGCTGACATGAGTGCAATCTACAAAGCCGTTGAGGCTGATCCTCATGGGAGGATTATTGCACCAGGACCCTTAGCACTTTTAAAATGCCATTCAATGCCACGGGCTAGATGTAAACTGCAGATGACCATGTTGTGGTAGTTACCATGGATACCCAAGTGATGTGTGAGCTAACACATAGGCCCAACAGATTCCAAGAAGGCCAGAATCACCAGCGGCACCACCATCGATTGTCAGGTCACCCGGATTCAGCAAATACCAGAGTCCAAAATGATGCAGGTTTATACTGTTAATTTTCAGTTTATCGTTACAGTTGGTGTTATTCCATGTCGGAAGGGACGCAGCTACAGCCAGTGGGGTAACTAGAGACAGGCAGGCAGCTATGTGCAACAAAGGTAGGCGTGTTGTTTTCATATGCAGATCTGAAATATTGTCTTATATGCAAGAGGAGGAGTGATGGGGGTTCAGGCAAAAGCCAGGCTATGGATTGCATTGCTAAATGCTCCATCAGAGTGCAATGGTCGCCTGTCCTTTTTTTAAGTGATGATGTGGGTTTAGCCTGTGCTGTATGTATGTATGGGTGGCTGACTGCCACCCACCCAGAAAGTGTATGGGAGGCTGGTTGGCTGCCAGCCTTCCTTCCATTCCTATGAGTAATGTGAGTGCTCATGAAGGGGACATGGTTGGGTCCACCCCTTTCCCGGTTATCCCCTCTAGGCCTTTTGGCTTAGATCAAGTGTAAAAAAAGAAAGGATCTTGCGACAGATCGCATCCTGAGGCACGTTTTTTTTTGTGTGAATACTTGCACTTGGGTGACTTGTGAGCACATACTGATACATACGTTCCCTATCTGGGGACCATAAATTAAATGGATTTTTGAGAAAGGGAGCTGATTTGGAAGCTTGCTTCTGTCGCCCTATGCATTGACCCGATGTGGCAGTATCTTCGGGTAGTGAACAGTGCACCACCCCATTCCAGTGTTAAACAAGAAAGATTCTCATTTAATCCTCCGTGGGTGAGAATTTGAGTTTGAGAATTGGAGACCAAAATGATGAGTTGCACTGACTGGTTTATGAACGTCTATTCATTTAGCGTTTTAATGACCATGTTTGCACACTGATTGGTGTAAAAAAATAAAATAAAACTAAATAATAATAATCTAGCACACCTGTGCAGGTTTGACATGACATGACAGGTAGCTGTCTTGTGGGTGGTGCTGAATCCTGTTAAATGACATGAGGGTCTCATGCCTATACACAAGGGTGTGTCATTGCTGTTGCTTGACCATGCATTGGTTTCTGTGGTCAGTGAATGATAAAAACAAAATTTACCATCCATTGATGGATGGGAAATCCGCCATGAGGCATTTGTTTTTAGAAACTGCTGCTCACAACCAATGTTGCAATGGAGTGTCTCCATCTGCTGGTGGTATTGGAAAGGCATTAGTGCTATGACAGGGTCTGAAGAAGAAGAAGAAGAAGAAGAAGAAGAAGAAGACGGAAAAAAATATATATAAAAAGAAAAAGAGAGAGAGAGAGAGAGACTGACTTAGTGAGCGAGTGAGTGAGAGAGTGAGAGTGAGTGAGAGTGAATGAGTGAGTGAGTGATTGAGTGAGTGAGTGAGTGAGTGAGAACAAATGAGTTAAAGCAAGTGAGTGAGAGAGATCGAATGAATGAAAGTCTGAATGACAGAAAGAAAAAAGGATGAAGAAAGAAGCATGAAGAAAAAAAAATGTATATGGAGTTGCTGACATGAGTGCAATCTACAAAGCCGTTGAGGCTGATCCTCATGGGAGGATTATTGCACCAGGACCCTTAGCACTTTTAAAATGCCATTCAATGCCACGGGCTAGATGTAAACTGCAGATGACCATGTTGTGGTAGTTACCATGGATACCCAAGTGATGTGTGAGCTAACACATAGGCCCAACAGATTCCAAGAAGGCCAGAATCACCAGCGGCACCACCATCGATTGTCAGGTCACCCGGATTCAGCAAATACCAGAGTCCAAAATGATGCAGGTTTATACTGTTAATTTTCAGTTTATCGTTACAGTTGGTGTTATTCCATGTCGGAAGGGACGCAGCTACAGCCAGTGGGGTAACTAGAGACAGGCAGGCAGCTATGTGCAACAAAGGTAGGCGTGTTGTTTTCATATGCAGATCTGAAATATTGTCTTATATGCAAGAGGAGGAGTGATGGGGGTTCAGGCAAAAGCCAGGCTATGGATTGCATTGCTAAATGCTCCATCAGAGTGCAATGGTCGCCTGTCCTTTTTTTAAGTGATGATGTGGGTTTAGCCTGTGCTGTATGTATGTATGGGTGGCTGACTGCCACCCACCCAGAAAGTGTATGGGAGGCTGGTTGGCTGCCAGCCTTCCTTCCATTCCTATGAGTAATGTGAGTGCTCATGAAGGGGACATGGTTGGGTCCACCCCTTTCCCGGTTATCCCCTCTAGGCCTTTTGGCTTAGATCAAGTGTAAAAAAAGAAAGGATCTTGCGACAGATCGCATCCTGAGGCACGTTTTTTTTTGTGTGAATACTTGCACTTGGGTGACTTGTGAGCACATACTGATACATACGTTCCCTATCTGGGGACCATAAATTAAATGGATTTTTGAGAAAGGGAGCTGATTTGGAAGCTTGCTTCTGTCGCCCTATGCATTGACCCGATGTGGCAGTATCTTCGGGTAGTGAACAGTGCACCACCCCATTCCAGTGTTAAACAAGAAAGATTCTCATTTAATCCTCCGTGGGTGAGAATTTGAGTTTGAGAATTGGAGACCAAAATGATGAGTTGCACTGACTGGTTTATGAACGTCTATTCATTTAGCGTTTTAATGACCATGTTTGCACACTGATTGGTGTAAAAAAATAAAATAAAACTAAATAATAATAATCTAGCACACCTGTGCAGGTTTGACATGACATGACAGGTAGCTGTCTTGTGGGTGGTGCTGAATCCTGTTAAATGACATGAGGGTCTCATGCCTATACACAAGGGTGTGTCATTGCTGTTGCTTGACCATGCATTGGTTTCTGTGGTCAGTGAATGATAAAAACAAAATTTACCATCCATTGATGGATGGGAAATCCGCCATGAGGCATTTGTTTTTAGAAACTGCTGCTCACAACCAATGTTGCAATGGAGTGTCTCCATCTGCTGGTGGTATTGGAAAGGCATTAGTGCTATGACAGGGTCTGAAGAAGAAGAAGAAGAAGACGGAAAAAAATATATATAAAAAGAAAAAGAGAGAGAGAGAGAGAGACTGACTTAGTGAGCGAGTGAGTGAGAGAGTGAGAGTGAGTGAGAGTGAATGAGTGAGTGAGTGATTGAGTGAGTGAGTGAGTGAGTGAGAACAAATGAGTTAAAGCAAGTGAGTGAGAGAGATCGAATGAATGAAAGTCTGAATGACAGAAAGAAAAAAGGATGAAGAAAGAAGCATGAAGAAAAAAAAATGTATATGGAGTTGCTGACATGAGTGCAATCTACAAAGCCGTTGAGGCTGATCCTCATGGGAGGATTATTGCACCAGGACCCTTAGCACTTTTAAAATGCCATTCAATGCCACGGGCTAGATGTAAACTGCAGATGACCATGTTGTGGTAGTTACCATGGATACCCAAGTGATGTGTGAGCTAACACATAGGCCCAACAGATTCCAAGAAGGCCAGAATCACCAGCGGCACCACCATCGATTGTCAGGTCACCCGGATTCAGCAAATACCAGAGTCCAAAATGATGCAGGTTTATACTGTTAATTTTCAGTTTATCGTTACAGTTGGTGTTATTCCATGTCGGAAGGGACGCAGCTACAGCCAGTGGGGTAACTAGAGACAGGCAGGCAGCTATGTGCAACAAAGGTAGGCGTGTTGTTTTCATATGCAGATCTGAAATATTGTCTTATATGCAAGAGGAGGAGTGATGGGGGTTCAGGCAAAAGCCAGGCTATGGATTGCATTGCTAAATGCTCCATCAGAGTGCAATGGTCGCCTGTCCTTTTTTTAAGTGATGATGTGGGTTTAGCCTGTGCTGTATGTATGTATGGGTGGCTGACTGCCACCCACCCAGAAAGTGTATGGGAGGCTGGTTGGCTGCCAGCCTTCCTTCCATTCCTATGAGTAATGTGAGTGCTCATGAAGGGGACATGGTTGGGTCCACCCCTTTCCCGGTTATCCCCTCTAGGCCTTTTGGCTTAGATCAAGTGTAAAAAAAGAAAGGATCTTGCGACAGATCGCATCCTGAGGCACGTTTTTTTTTTGTGTGAATACTTGCACTTGGGTGACTTGTGAGCACATACTGATACATACGTTCCCTATCTGGGGACCATAAATTAAATGGATTTTTGAGAAAGGGAGCTGATTTGGAAGCTTGCTTCTGTCGCCCTATGCATTGACCCGATGTGGCAGTATCTTCGGGTAGTGAACAGTGCACCACCCCATTCCAGTGTTAAACAAGAAAGATTCTCATTTAATCCTCCGTGGGTGAGAATTTGAGTTTGAGAATTGGAGACCAAAATGATGAGTTGCACTGACTGGTTTATGAACGTCTATTCATTTAGCGTTTTAATGACCATGTTTGCACACTGATTGGTGTAAAAAAATAAAATAAAACTAAATAATAATAATCTAGCACACCTGTGCAGGTTTGACATGATATGACAGGTAGCTGTCTTGTGGGTGGTGCTGAATCCTGTTAAATGACATGAGGGTCTCATGCCTATACACAAGGGTGTGTCATTGCTGTTGCTTGACCATGCATTGGTTTCTGTGGTCAGTGAATGATAAAAACAAAATTTACCATCCATTGATGGATGGGAAATCCGCCATGAGGCATTTGTTTTTAGAAACTGCTGCTCACAACCAATGTTGCAATGGAGTGTCTCCATCTGCTGGTGGTATTGGAAAGGCATTAGTGCTATGACAGGGTCTGAAGAAGAAGAAGAAGAAGAAGAAGAAGAAGAAGACGGAAAAAAATATATATAAAAAGAAAAAGAGAGAGAGAGAGAGAGACTGACTTAGTGAGCGAGTGAGTGAGAGAGTGAGAGTGAGTGAGAGTGAATGAGTGAGTGAGTGATTGAGTGAGTGAGTGAGTGAGTGAGAACAAATGAGTTAAAGCAAGTGAGTGAGAGAGATCGAATGAATGAAAGTCTGAATGACAGAAAGAAAAAAGGATGAAGAAAGAAGCATGAAGAAAAAAAAATGTATATGGAGTTGCTGACATGAGTGCAATCTACAAAGCCGTTGAGGCTGATCCTCATGGGAGGATTATTGCACCAGGACCCTTAGCACTTTTAAAATGCCATTCAATGCCACGGGCTAGATGTAAACTGCAGATGACCATGTTGTGGTAGTTACCATGGATACCCAAGTGATGTGTGAGCTAACACATAGGCCCAACAGATTCCAAGAAGGCCAGAATCACCAGCGGCACCACCATCGATTGTCAGGTCACCCGGATTCAGCAAATACCAGAGTCCAAAATGATGCAGGTTTATACTGTTAATTTTCAGTTTATCGTTACAGTTGGTGTTATTCCATGTCGGAAGGGACGCAGCTACAGCCAGTGGGGTAACTAGAGACAGGCAGGCAGCTATGTGCAACAAAGGTAGGCGTGTTGTTTTCATATGCAGATCTGAAATATTGTCTTATATGCAAGAGGAGGAGTGATGGGGGTTCAGGCAAAAGCCAGGCTATGGATTGCATTGCTAAATGCTCCATCAGAGTGCAATGGTCGCCTGTCCTTTTTTTAAGTGATGATGTGGGTTTAGCCTGTGCTGTATGTATGTATGGGTGGCTGACTGCCACCCACCCAGAAAGTGTATGGGAGGCTGGTTGGCTGCCAGCCTTCCTTCCATTCCTATGAGTAATGTGAGTGCTCATGAAGGGGACATGGTTGGGTCCACCCCTTTCCCGGTTATCCCCTCTAGGCCTTTTGGCTTAGATCAAGTGTAAAAAAAGAAAGGATCTTGCGACAGATCGCATCCTGAGGCACGTTTTTTTTTGTGTGAATACTTGCACTTGGGTGACTTGTGAGCACATACTGATACATACGTTCCCTATCTGGGGACCATAAATTAAATGGATTTTTGAGAAAGGGAGCTGATTTGGAAGCTTGCTTCTGTCGCCCTATGCATTGACCCGATGTGGCAGTATCTTCGGGTAGTGAACAGTGCACCACCCCATTCCAGTGTTAAACAAGAAAGATTCTCATTTAATCCTCCGTGGGTGAGAATTTGAGTTTGAGAATTGGAGACCAAAATGATGAGTTGCACTGACTGGTTTATGAACGTCTATTCATTTAGCGTTTTAATGACCATGTTTGCACACTGATTGGTGTAAAAAAATAAAATAAAACTAAATAATAATAATCTAGCACACCTGTGCAGGTTTGACATGACATGACAGGTAGCTGTCTTGTGGGTGGTGCTGAATCCTGTTAAATGACATGAGGGTCTCATGCCTATACACAAGGGTGTGTCATTGCTGTTGCTTGACCATGCATTGGTTTCTGTGGTCAGTGAATGATAAAAACAAAATTTACCATCCATTGATGGATGGGAAATCCGCCATGAGGCATTTGTTTTTAGAAACTGCTGCTCACAACCAATGTTGCAATGGAGTGTCTCCATCTGCTGGTGGTATTGGAAAGGCATTAGTGCTATGACAGGGTCTGAAGAAGAAGAAGAAGAAGAAGAAGAAGAAGACGGAAAAAAATATATATAAAAAGAAAAAGAGAGAGAGAGAGAGAGACTGACTTAGTGAGCGAGTGAGTGAGAGAGTGAGAGTGAGTGAGAGTGAATGAGTGAGTGAGTGATTGAGTGAGTGAGTGAGTGAGTGAGTGAGAACAAATGAGTTAAAGCAAGTGAGTGAGAGAGATCGAATGAATGAAAGTCTGAATGACAGAAAGAAAAAAGGATGAAGAAAGAAGCATGAAGAAAAAAAAATGTATATGGAGTTGCTGACATGAGTGCAATCTACAAAGCCGTTGAGGCTGATCCTCATGGGAGGATTATTGCACCAGGACCCTTAGCACTTTTAAAATGCCATTCAATGCCACGGGCTAGATGTAAACTGCAGATGACCATGTTGTGGTAGTTACCATGGATACCCAAGTGATGTGTGAGCTAACACATAGGCCCAACA